>NC_091456.1:16033949-16271449 GCF_027789765.1 Dendropsophus ebraccatus | reverse complement strand
TGTGTGTGTATAGTATAGTGACTGCCGGACCCTCCTGTGTGTGTATAGTATAGTGACTGCCCGACTCTCCTGTGTATAGTATAGTGACTGCCCGACTCTCCTGTCTATAGTGTAGTGACTGCCGGACCCTCCTGTGTATAATATAGTGACTGCCGGACCCTCCTGTGTGTGTATAGTATAGTGACTGCCGGACCCTCCTGTGTATAATATAGTGACTGCCGGACCCTCCTGTGTGTGTATAGTGACTGCCGGACCCTCCTGTGTGTGTATAGTATAGTTACTGCCGGACCCTCCTGTGTGTATAGTATAGTGACTGCCGGACCCTCCTGTGTATAGTATAGTGACTGCCGGACCCTCCTGTGTGTGTATAGTATAGTGACTGCCGGACCCTCCTGTGTGTGTATAATATAGTGACTGCCGGACCCTCCTGTGTGTGTATAGTATAGTGACTGCCGGACCCTCCTGTATGTATAGTTACTGCCGGACCCTCCTGTGTGTGTATAGTATAGTTACTGCCGGACCCTCCTGTGTGTATAGTATAGTGACTGCCGGACCCTCCTGTGTGTATAGTGACTGCCGGACCCTCCTGTGTGTATAATATAGTTACTGCCGGACCCTCCTGTGTATAGTATAGTGACTGCCAGACCCTCCTGTGTATAGTATAGTGACTGCCGGACCCTCCTGTGTATAGTATAGTGACTGCCGGACCCTCCTGTGTATAGTATAGTGACTGCCGGACCCTCCTGTGTATAGTATAGTGACTGCCGGACCCTCCTGTGTATAGTATAGTGACTGCCGGACCCTCCTGTGTGTATAATATAGTTACTGCCGGACCCTCCTGTGTATAGTATAGTGACTGCCGGACCCCTCCTGTGTGTATAATATAGTGACTGCCGGACCCTCCTGTGTATAATATAGTGACTGCCGGACCCTCCTGTGTGTGTATAATATAGTGACTGCCGGACCCTCCTGTGTGTATAATATAGTGACTGCCGGACCCTCCTGTGTGTGTATAATATAGTGACTGCCGGACCCTCCTGTGTATAGTATAGTGACTGCCGGACCCTCCTGTGTGTATAGTATAGTGACTGCCGGACCCTCCTGTGTGTATAGTATAGTGACTGCTGGACCCTCCTGTGTATAGTATAGTGACTGCCGGACCCTCCTGTGTATAGTATAGTGACTGCCGGACCCTCCTGTGTGTGTATAGTATAGTGACTGCCGGACCCTCCTGTGTATAGTGACTGCCGGACCCTCCTGTGTGTGTATAGTATAGTGACTGCCGGACCCTCTTTTGTGTATAGTGACTACCGGACCCTCCTGTGTGTGTATAGTATAGTGACTGCCGGACCCTCCTGTGTGTATAGTATAGTTACTGCTGGACCCTCCTGTGTGTGTATAATATAGTGACTGCCGGACCCTCCTGTGTATAGTATAGTGACTGCCGGACCCTCCTGTGTATAATATAGTGACTGCCGGACCCTCCTGTGTATATAGTATAGTGACTGCTGGACCCTCCTGTGTTTGTAGTATAGTGACTGCTGGACCCTCCTGTGTGTATAATATAGTGACTGCCGGACCCTCCTGTGTGTATAGTATAGTGACTGCCGGACCCTCCTGTGTATAATATAGTTACTGCCGGACCCTCCTGTGTGTATAGTGACTGCCGGATCCTCCTGTGTGTGTATAATATAGTGACTGCCGGACCCTCCTGTGTATAGTATAGTGACTGCCGGACCCTCCTGTGTGTGTATAGTGACTGCCGGACCCTCCTGTGTGTGTATAATATAGTGACTGCCGGACCCTCCTGTGTATAGTATAGTGACTGCCGGACCCTCCTGTGTATAATATAGTTACTGCCGGACCCTCCTGTGTGTATAGTATAGTGACTGCCGGACCCTCCTGTGTATAATATAGTTACTGCCGGACCCTCCTGTGCGTATAGTATAGTGACTGCCGGACCCTCCTGTGTGTATAATATAGTGACTGCCGGACCCTCCTGTGTGTGTATAATATAGTGACTGCCGGACCCTCCTGTGTATAGTATAGTGACTGCCGGACCCTCCTGTGTGTATAGTATAGTGACTGCCGGACCCTCCTGTGTGTGTATAATATAGTGACTGCCGGACCCTCCTGTGTATAGTATAGTGACTGCCGGACCCTCCTGTGTATAGTATAGTGACTGCCGGACCCTCCTGTGTGTGTATAGTATAGTGACTGCCGGACCCTCCTTTGTGTATAGTATAGTGACTGCCGGACCCTCCTGTGTATAGTATAGTGACTGCCGGACCCTCCTTTGTGTATAGTATAGTGACTGCCGGACCCTCCTGTGTATAGTATAGTGAATGCCGGACCCTCCTGTGTGTGTATAATATAGTGACTGCCGGACCCTCCTGTGTATAGTATAGTGACTGCCGGACCCTCCTGTGTATAGTATAGTGACTGCCGGACCCTCCTGTGTATAGTATAGTGACTGCCGGACCCTCCTGTGTATAGTATAGTGACTGCCGGACCCTCCTGTGTGTGTATAGTGACTGCCGGACCCTCCTGTGTGTGTACAGTGACTGCCGGACCCTCCTGTGTGTGTGTATAATATAGTGACTGCCGGACCCTCCTGTGTGTGTATAGTATAGTGACTGCTGGACCCTCCTGTGTGTATAATATAGTGACTGCCGGACCCTCCTGTGTGTATAATATAGTGACTGCCGGACCCTCCTGTGTGTGTATAGTATAGTGACTGCCGGACCCTCCTGTGTATAATATAGTTACTGCCGGACCCTCCTGTGTATAGTATAGTGACTGCCGGACCCTCCTGTGTATAATATAGTGACTGCCGGACCCTCCTGTGTATAGTATAGTGACTGCCGGACCCTCCTGTGTATAGTATAGTGACTGCCGGACCCTCATGTGTATAATATAGTGACTGCCGGACCCTCCTGTGTATAATATAGTGACTGCCGGACCCTCCTGTGTGTGTATAATATAGTGACTGCCGGACCCTCCTGTGTATAGTATAGTGACTGCCGGACCCTCCTGTGTGTATAATATAGTGACTGCCGGACCCTCCTGTGTATAATATAGTGACTGCCGGACCCTCCTGTGTGTATAGTATAGTGACTGCCGGACCCTCCTGTGTATAGTATAGTGACTGCCGGACCCTCCTGTGTGTATAGTGACTGCTGGACCCTCCTGTGTGTATAGTACAGTGACTGCCGGACCCTCCTGTGTATAATATAGTGACTGCCGGACCCTCCTGTGTGTATAGTATAGTGACTGCCGGACCCCCCTGTGTATAATATAGTGACTGCCGGACCCTCCTGTGTATAATATAGTGACTGCCGGACCCTCCTGTGTGTTTAGCTCCTGTAGGTGTTGGTTCCTGCATGTTTCTTGCTGCCTCCCTCTCATCTTCACCAGGGACGGACCCCCCCCTCTCTCCTTTCTTGTACGGTGGATGGGGGGGGGGGGGTATAGATGTGACTCTATGTTCTAGGCTCTCAGATGTGTAAGTTGTTGCAGCTTTATTGTAGTGACCGGGGGAGGCTTGGTGCATGTGCAGCATTTATGATATACAAAGTCCATGTGCAGACAGATGTGGCGGTGCCGTCCCCAGGCTCCTTGTCTAGGAAATAGCAGGGCGGTGGGGGGGGGGGGGGGGAGACGCCTGCCGGGGATGGAGAGGCTTATGAGGAGATGTGACATGGCTGGCATAGCTTCACATGGGGCTGGGGTGAGGTGTGGCCGGCCGCTCTGTCCGTGGAGGAATGTCCTGCTGGGAGCTCACATGTAGCAGCCTGTGCATCCTCACCCACATTATCAGCGTTACCCACATCAACCAATCAGAGGGCAGCTTATTCTAACCTCCTGTGGTAATAAGAGATCTGAGCTGTGATTGGTTGCTGATTGCTTCCCCCCCCCCCTAGTTTTATAGGGGGAGATTAATCCAGTTGTCCATAGCAGCCAATCACAGCTCCGCTTTCATTTTACCAGAGCTCATGAATATTTTATAACTGAGCTGGATAAATCTTCCCCTAGTGTTGGTTTGACCAAAAAAATAAAAATGCTTTCAAATCAACTAGTGTCAAAAAGTTATACAGATTTGTAATTTTCTTCTGTTTAAAAATCTCTAGTCTTCCAGTACTTATCAGCTGCTGTATGTCCTGCAGGAAGTGGAGTATTCTTTCCAGTCTGACACAGCGCTCTCTGCCGCCACCTCTGTCCATGTCAGGAACTGTCCAGAGTAGGAGAGATTTTCTATGGGGATTTTCTACTTCTCTGTACAGTTCCTGACATGGACAGAGGTGGCGGCAGAGAGCGCTGTGTCAGACTGGAAAGAATACTCCACTTCCTGCAGGACATACAGCAGCTGATAAGTACCGGAAAACTGGAGATTTTTAAATAGAAGTAACTTACATATCTATATAACTTTCTGGAACCGGTTGATTTGAAAAAAAAAAAAAAAATTGCCAGAGTTTCTCTTTAATAATTGACAGTTGTCTATGTGTAAAAGTGTGCATATAGAGAGCTGTCAATCACAGAGTAGGACCGCCCATATGACTACTTACATACTATTGACATTAATAAGCGACACGTATCTTTGAACTGCTCCAACAAAACTGTATATCAATCTGCTCAGCTATATAACAATGCCCACAAATTGGACTGCATCAATGGGGCAGGTTTGTTATATTACGTTTACAGATATCTGGGTATACGTTTCTATAATATATAATTTATTTTTTTTTTTCCGTTGCCAGAGATGGAACCTGAGCTGAGAAGAATAAAGAAGGAAATCCTTTGCTAGAGGAAATAGTTTTCCCTTCCTTCTGTTTAGTTTCAATCCATTTTTTTGGCAGGAGAAGGGGCCCATGGACCACAGATGCACTTGTTGTCTATAGCCACTTGTACACTGTCATCTATCTATCTATCTATCTATCTATCTATCTATCTATCTATCTATCTATCTATCTATCTGCACATTGGGAGCTCCTAGCTGTCCCTGTACAGCAGACATAACATGCAGTCCAGTCTGTAGGCAGCATGTTATACAACAAGAGGCGCTGCACGTGTACACTTGACACATAGCTGGTAATCACTGAATAAGACCACCCACTTGACTATTTTGCCTAAAGTGAGCAGAGATTAATAGGAATAAATGACGCGTTATACTTAAACTTTTCCCACAAAACTCTATATCCATCTGCTCAGCTACTGCTGCTCTATAATGGGATGCCTGCAGAATAAGCCTTATTTATAATGTGACAGGTTCCCTTTTATTTTGGTTTCCCCATTCTTTCCAACAGCAGGAAGGAACGTGATCCAAGCCGTCCTGAAGATGAAATATGTGGATGTACTCTGTACAGACTACCATCCCGGTGTAGTAGTGGAGTCCAACAAAATCCACAGTTGCGTTCAAATCCAATATTTATTTACATAATGTGGTACAGAGGTGCGACGTTTTTTAAACGTCTGTACTATTTCTTGAAGGAATAACAGAAAAACAGCATGTTTGCAGAGCAATAACAATAGATCAGGGGTACTCAACAACTTTAAAGTGACTGTACCACCAGGCCCAGGCTGAAGCACTGGAGGCAGGCCGACCCACCCTTAGTGGGAGGAAACCCTAGCCCCTCTATGATAGTGTTCCATTGATTCTAAAGGAGTCACATCATGGAGGGGCTGGGGTTTCTTCCCACTAGGGGTGAGTTGGCCCGCCTCCAGTGCTTCAGCCTGGGCCTGGTGGTACAGTCATTTTAAGTGAAGGTCCACTTACCGGGTCTATTGTCAGGTGAAGGTCCGAGCTGAACATCAGTAGTAAACGTGTTTTGTTAACATTTCACAAACGTTGTTGAACTATTTAAATACAGAATTGATGCATATTAGTGGAAAAACTGGCATTTTTTTTTTCTCTATCACCATCCCTTATATGCCCCTCTGTGCGCTCCCCCAGTAGTATATAGCTCCCATGTGCGCTCCCCCAGTAGTATATTGCCCCCTGTGTGCTTCCCCAGTAGTATATAGCTCCCATGTGCGCTCCCCCAGTAGTATATAGCCGCCTGCTTTGTGTTCCCCAGTAGTATATAGACCCCCTGTGTGCTCCCTTCATTTGTATAGAGACCCCACTGTGTGCTCCCCCCCGTTTGTATAGAGCCCCCTGCTGTGTGCTCCCTAGTAGTATATACCCCCCCCTTTGCTCCCCCTCCTGTTTAGCATATAACGTAAAAAAACACTTCTACTCACCTGAGTCCGGACGTCTCCTCTTCTCTTCACTCTTGTGGCCGCACTGCAGTGGTCATAAGAGGCGGCTCTCCCTTTGTCCTGGGGCCGGCACAGTGACAAAACCAGAGACAGGACAGAGCGGCCTCTTGTGAACGCTACGGCCACAAGAGTGACCAACAGGGAGGAAGCCAATAGCTCCCTCTCTGTCAGTGCTGCTGCTGCACGGTATCTATGAGCACTGGTTACGAGGGGAGGGGCGCTACAGCCGGGGTTTGGACAGCTGGCCTCCGCGGCCCGCCAGTTGAGGACCCCTGCAATAGATGCTCCAGAATTGTGGTTTTATGGGTATTGCATGTAATTGCTAAACACAAACAGGCCAGGTGCATTGACAGGTCCTCTATAAAGGGATAGGGACCATCTGTGGCCGCTGTTATAGACCATGTGCTATGTTTGCATATACCAGGGATGGGGGAACCTTCGGCCCTCCAGCTGTTGCAAAATTACAATTCCCATCATGCCTGGACAGCCAAAGCTTTAGCTTTGGCTGTCCAGGCATGATGGGAATTGTAGTTTTGCAACAGCCGAAGGTTCCCCATCCCTGGTATATAGGACAGCAATGCACTTGCAAAACAAAACAAGCCTCTCCTGTTCTCCCCAGTGTCAGTCTCTTCCCAGAACGAGCCCCGGAGTCCTTGGTACCATGAGCCTTGGATATAATATATACTGTTATCTGTGGTTCTTTGCTGTAGTTTCCTCTTGTAGAACCTATTGAATGCGGCAGCTTTTATAGAAAGTATCTGCAGCCCCAGCACTTATCTACCAAGACTCCTCTGCAGGCTGGAGAACAAAGTTGTGTCTCTGTGTTCCCAGGGTGAGGGGGGAAGGGCGACGATCGATCAGGTTTCACTGGGAGACTGTAGGATTCCTCTTTGGAGGGCAGCAGCTCCCATCTCCTCGGCCATGATGATGATGAGGATACACATCTGCATACTCACTAAGGGATCAGGAAGGAAGCCGGCGTTTATAATGTCAAATCATTTATTTATTTAATTTTTCTCCTCTTCCTTTTATCTCTGTTTGTACATAAATATTTTAGATTAGCAAAGTGAGAACTACAGAGATGTACAGCCACCGCAACGTCAGGCTTGTTTTCCTTGTTCATAAATGGACACTTTTTTTAATCATTTATTTAGTTAGTTAAAGGGGTTGTTCACAATTTTTTTTTTTTACTGATGCCAGAAAAACTGCCTCAAAAAGATGTGTGTGAACCTATCTGCAAGGCCCTATTACACAAAGCGATTATCGCCCGTTACAGCCGATAGTTGTTTCGTGTAGTGCGGCGTTTACACAGAGCGATAATTTGCCCAATCGAACGATTAACGAACAATGTGTGTTTTTTTTATAACGATCAGCGCTTAGACGGAACAATATATCGTTTGAAAAAATCATTATGGCAATCGTTTTAAGATAGCTTAAAGCAACTCTGTACCCCCAACTATTCCCCCCAAACCACTTGTACCTTCGGATAGCTGCTTTGAATCCAAGATCTGTCCTGGGGTCCATTCGGCAGGTGATGCAGTTATTGTCCTAAAAAAAAACTTTTAAAGGGGTTATCCAGTGCTACAAAAACACGGCCACTTTTTTTCAGAGACAACACGACTCTTGTCTCCAGTTCAGGTGCGGTTTGCAATTAAGCTCCATTCACTTCAATGGAACTGAGCAGCAAAACCTGCACCCAAGCTGGAGACAAGAGAGGGGCTGTCTCTGGAAGAAAGTGCCCATGTTTTTGTAGCGCTGGATAACCCCTTTAAACTTGCAGCCCTGTGTCTACAGCCGTGGCCTGTGCCCTAACTTTGCACCACCCCTTCGTCCCTCCTCCCCACCCTCTTCATCATTAGGAATGCCACTGGCAGGATTTTTCCTATTCCTCTGCAGTGAACACTGCACAGGTGCCTTAACAATCCAGCCCATGTGCCGTGCTCACGCAGGTGAGGAATAGTAGGCAATCTGCCTGGAGCATTACTAATGATGATGAGGGCGGGGAGGAGGGACAGAGAGGGTGTGCCAGCCTAATGCATAGTCAATCTAGGCCACGCCAATTTGACACAGGGCTGCAAGTTTAAAAGTTGTTTTTTAGGACAATAACTGCATCACCTGCTGAACGGACCCCAGGACAGATCATGGATTAAAAGCAGCTATCCGAAGGTACAAGTGGTTTGGAGGGGTCAGATTGTGGCTAGTCGCTTAAGCCCATCTCACACTAAGGGCGGGTTCAGTCTGAGGAATTCTCGCGGAAAATGTCTGCGGAATTCTGTCAGCTGACCGCCCGCACATCTGGGCGCCTTTCCGCCGGCCCCATAGACACCATTCTATGGGCCGGCGTATTCCGCTATACGCTGAAAGAAGTGTCATGTCACTTCTTTTAGCGGATCGCGGAATACGCCGGCCCATAGAATGGTGTCTATAGAGCCGGCGGAAAAGCGCGTGCCCATGCGGGCAGACAGCTGACGGAATTCCGCAGACATTTTCCGCGAGAATTCCTCAGTCTGAACCCGCCCATAGGGTGAATCGGTGAAAACCTGTTTACACAAAGTGATCTGCGAATTTTTAGCGAATGACCAACGACGATTTGAGAACATGTTGAAAGATCACAATGAACGATTTTTAATCGTTATCGCTCAAATGCGATCGTTGTTGCGAAAATTCGAACGATAATCGTTCCATGTAAACGCACCAGAATGGAAGACAACGATCAGGCAACATGCACAATGTCAGCTGATCGTTGTCTTTCAACAGGCTGAGCTGCCAATGATCAGCCTGGCTATGATCTGGGGCTGTCACTCTGTGTAACTGAAGCGGCGGCAGCGGACTGCTGCTGTCTCCTATGGGCTGCCTGCACGATTGCCTCTGCGCCCATCCTAGGTCTTACCCGCCTCTTCTCGCTCGCTATCGGCGCATGTAATAGCGGGCGGGGGAACGAGGAGCAAGCAAGTGCTGACCTGACAGGTCGGCGTTAGCTTGCTCTCCACGTTGCCCTGTGTAATAGGGGCTTTAAGGGTATGTTCACACTGAGCAAATACAGTGCGGGAGATTTATCAAACATGGTGTAAAGTGAAACTGGCTCAGTCACCCCTAGCAACCAATCAGATTCCACCTTTTATTTTCCAAAGGGTCTGTGAGGAATGAAAGGTGGAATCTGATTGGTTGCTAGGGGCAACTGAGCCAGTCTGACTTTACACCATGTTTGATAAATCTCCCCCAGTGTCTCCATGGGATGGCTCCCGCAGCTCTCCGCTCAAAGAATTGACATTAAAAATCCTTTTTTTGGGTGTTTTTACAAACAGCTTTTTGAGGCAGTCTTTGTAACAGTTTTTTATTTAAGTTTTTTGAGACAAAGACAAAAGTTGGTCCAGCATGAAGGAGGAAGTAGTAGCCATTCCTTTATGTTCCTTATTCCGCTTGACTCCACTTCTGGCTTTGGTTCACAAAAAAAAACAAAAACAAAAAAAACACTGCCTCAAAAAGCTGTGTAAACCTGTCCTTAAAGGGGGAACTACTCCAGCGAAAAAGTTTTCTCTTTCAGATGAACTGGTGCCAGAAAGTGCCAGAGATTTGTGATTTACTTCTTCTAAAAATCTCCAGTCTTCCAGTACCTATCAGCTGCTGTATGTCCTGCAGGAAGTGATGTATTCTTGAGCCGGACACAGTGCCACTTCTATCCATGTCAGGAACTGTCCAGTAATATATCCCAATAGAAAATGTCTCCAGCTCTCCAGACTGAAAAGAATACACCACTTCTTACTGGACATACAGCAGCTGATAAGTACTGGAAGTCTTGAGTTTTTTTTTTTAATAGAAGTAAATTATAATTCTCTGGCACCAGTTGGTTTAAAAGAAAAAACTTTTTACCAGAGTACCCCTTTAAAGGAGGCCATCGATAGCTGATCAACTTGGCGCCAATGCCCAGCAACCCCTGTTCTGCACAGCCGCTGCACGTAAACAAGTAGACACAGTCTACTGTCATAAAAAGAAACTTTTGACATGTCATAGAGACATCAAAAGTTTTGATTGGTCAGGGTCTGAGTGTTCAGACCGCGACCGATCAGGAGCATGAGTTGGGAGAACTCTGCGTATTCAATTCCGACTTGGTCTCATATTTTCTTTTTTTTTTTTTTTTAATATTCAGAGCAAAGTTTATTTCAAAGATATGCATACATTCAAGTCAGGCAGCAAATAGAGAAAAACAGTAGAATACAGCCATAACAAAGACTTCCAGTACAAGTCCCGCCTGAGTAATCATAAAGCATTTGGGTCCATTATGCTTGGAAGCAGGATCCTACCTCAGACTAGGGTATGTCGTCCCATAGACTCATAAACAAGATATACAGATAATTATTACGGCATAAAAATGCGATAAAATAGTCCATCTGAAGTATCAAAACATGAATATATGAAAACAACCCAGGCGTGGAAGCCGGTGAGATAGACAGGCAGAGCGGGCCCCTGCCCCCAGACCAAGAATCGGGAGACTGGGCTAATGAACAAGGGGAAGCGGGGGAGGGGAGGGCGAGAGGGGGAAGGGGAGGGCGAGGGGGGGGGGGACTCTCAGGACCTACAATGCGGACCGGTACTCGGGTGTGTCAGTGAATTCCAGCCATTGTCTCCACACCTTGTAGTGCCGGTCTGCGTTATCTTTTGTGTCCAGTACCAGTTCTTCCATACGACAAAGATGTAGGATCTCTTTGAACCATTCTGTAATGGTGGGCGCCCTGTCGGATTTCCACAAATTTGGGATCACGGATCTTGCGTGGGTCTCATTTTCTGATGTGGTCGGCCCCATAGACTTACATAATGCGGCCGTCCTTGTCACATAGCAGGAGGCTGGGAGAGAGTGTGTTGCACGCTCTCCCGGCCCGTTTTCCTGATCATTCATAGTCTGAACACTCCGACCCCGACGAATTTTAACTTAAAGGGGTTATTCAGCGCTACAAAAACATGGCCATTTTCCCCTTACTGTTGTCTCCAGTTCAGGTGTGGTTTGCAATTAAGCTCCATTTACTTCAATGGAACTGAGTTTCAAAACCCCACCCAATCTGGAGACAACAGTAGGGGGAAAGTGGCCATGTTTTTGTAGCGCTGGATAACCCCTTTAAGGGTGCCTTCACACATACCGACTCGCAGCAAAAAACTCGCTGCGAGTTTCTGCTATGAGCCGAGGTCCTGGAAGGCCCCTATTACTACATACAAGCAGTGGTCTGAAAGACCGCTGCGTGTATGTAATGCAGCCGCCCCCTTAACCCCTTCGGCTCCCACACCGCTGTCTCCATACATTACCTGGCTCTGGCTGCACGGGGTCCTACTCTGCCGCCCAGCCAATCAGTGGCTGCGGCTGGGCAACACACTGATTGGCTGGGCGGCAGAGCAAGACACCGGGACCCCGTGCAGCCAGAGCCAGGTAATGTATGGAGACAGCGGTGTGGGAGCCGAAGGGGTTAAGGGGGCGGCTGCATTACATACCCGCAGCGGTCTTTCAGACCACTGCTTGTATGTAGTAATAGGGGCCTTCCAGGACCTCGGCTCGTAGCAGAAACTCGCAGCGAGTTTTTTGCTGCGAGTCGGTATGTGTGAAGGCGCCCTAAACTGGAATGTCTCCTCTCTCCCCCTCCCTGCTTAATAGACACCTGGAGTCCCAAGCAGTGTCAGAGATAGGAAGGGGAGCGAGGAGGTTTTACAGCTTGCTGCACTTCAGGAGCTCAGGAACTCCTCTTTGACTCTTCTTAGGCCTTATTCTCACACTCTGGAGATGGAAGTGTTTAAATGTTTGTGGGACTGTACTGATACAGCTGTCCAGCTCTCCTTGCACCATGTTAATACATGACCACGGGAGGGCTGTGAGTCCACTGCGCAGCCTAACGCTCTGTAGGGTCCGTGGATTACTGAGCGTGAGAACAAAGCCTTACTTTATTATAAAAGGGTTTTTTTGTTTTTTTTTTTGTACGTCCTGGGGTGACACAGATACCTGAAAAGTAACACGTCCTCCTGAGCTAACCGTGGATTGCAGCTGACAAATTAGTATTTACCAGCTGCTGTATGTCCTGCAGGAAATTGTTTTTTTTTCCAGTCTGACACAGCGCTCTCTGCTGCCACCTCTGTCCATGTCAGGAATTGTCCAGAGCAGCAGCAAATCCCCATAGAAAACCTCTCCTGTCCTATACAGTTCCTGACATGGACAGAGGTGGCAGCAGAGAGCAGTGTGTCAGTCTGGAAAGCATACACCACTTCTTGCAGGACATACAGCAACTGAAAAGTACTGGAAGTACTAATAGAAAGCAGTTACAGATTTGTATAGTTGATTTTCAAACATTTTGGTATATCGTTTACATTCGGGCACCATGTAGTACAGAGGAAAGGTGGGCATAACTTATGGTGTTATCCTGCCAGTCAGTTATTGATGGTCTATCCTGTAGCTAGCTCATCAGTAGGGCTCTCTCTGGAACTCTCTCCCTGGGGTACTCCAGGCTGGGGTCATTTTTAGGGTATGGCCAGGGAAGGGGTGGAAATAGAGGCCGCTGGTTACTTACCACCCCGGTTCCAGCGCCGGGTCCTGGATCGCCCATCCGGCTGCCACTTCCTGGTCTGAGCTGCGGCTTGAGACGTGACATCTCAAGGCAGCTCGATCGTAGCGGAGTCCCGCCTCGGCAACGGGGTGGCGTGATCCAGGACCCGGCGCTAGAACCAGGGAGGTAAGTGACCGGCGGCCTCTATTTCCACCCCTTTCCCGGCCGTACCCTAAAAATGATCCCAGTCTGGAGTACCCCAGGGAGAGTGCATCATTCATACAGCACCCTGTATACAGTGATCAGGAGGCAGTCATAGTGGTATACCACCTCAGTCTTCTCAATTGGATCCCAGTGCCACAAAAAGCTGTGTGTGAAACGCCTCCCTGGCCGCTGGCTCTTTTGTTTCTCTTCAGGGACGTCCAGGAAGGTCCCTGCGGAGTCATATAAGAGTGATGGAGATGCATTTAAAGCTGTTCAGCTGTCCTCGGGCATTTAGAGAGGTTTTCCACTATATAGCACTGATGGCTGATATTATGCAGTGAACACGTGGCTTCCGTGTGGTGGAGGCACAGCTTGTTGAATCGCACCATGCCTGACTACTCCACTGACAGAGAACGGTTATTAGCAGAAATGAGCGCGACTAATACGATCATTCGGCATATGTTTTCTTGTGACTGAAGAAGATGGATGCGGCCCTAGGGAGCCAAGGAAACATGGATACAATAATAGGACATAGGCTGTATTCATGCTTTCCAGGACTCCTTAGGACTGCATCAAACTTCAGCCACAGGTATTTAATTGCCGAACAATTGGACGTTGCGCTCATCTCTAGTTATTAGCAATGTTGGGGGGAAATTTGCCAAGCTTGGATGCCAGTTTTCTGTGGCCAAAATTTTTTCACGTTTTACTTTTTCTGTACATCTTATGCCATTTTTATATACGGGGCTTAAAGTGTCATTTATTTATTTTTGCGGAAATCAATAGTACAGGCGATTTTAAGTAACTTTGTAATTGGATTTATTAACGAAAAAGCAGTTTGAAGCTCCCCCCCCTGTCTTCATGTTTCTCTTATGGAGAGGGGAGGGGTGGAGGGAGATGAGGCACCAAAACAGGACAACAAAGAGTTAATCTACAGCTACATCACTGGGCTATCTCCACTGAAGTCAGCACTGACCTCTGAATACCGGCTTTCACACAGGTCCTGCTGTCTGTGTAATCCTCTGTTCTCTGCTGGCGACTAATCTCCCTCCTCCCCCCTTCCCCTTACCATAGGTTACACAGGGCTCGACTGATGTAAAAGAGTCGAGATTTCCTGATAATGAGCAGTGAATCAGAGAGGGGGGGGGGGACCTGGGGAAAGTCTTTTTGAATGCAGATAATGGCAGATTTGCCTAATAAACCCAATTACATAGTTTTTTAAAAATCGCCTGTACTATTGATTTCTGCAAAAAAAATAAAATAAAACGACTGTGACACTTTAATGGGGGTGACGTGGTCTGTAACAGCCTGGCAGATCTATTATCTAGGAACTGGTATCAGTCATGCCAGGAGTCTACCCTAGTTTCAAGCTGGTATAAGTTTCTGATGGATGGACAGTGCACCAAATTCATTATGAGGCCGGTGCTTTTTAATAAATCTGGAGCATATAAGCCCAATGTCCCCAGACTTAGGTCTCAGATTTCCCCCAAAATCCCTACGAACAAGACTGTCTGTCTGTCTGCTATGGCTACTTCAGCTCAGAGCCGTAGTCACGGTGGGCAGTGAGCTGCGGCAAGTAGTCACGGTCCCTGGGCGTTCCGGAGCAGTAATCACGCATAATTGTGGCAACGTCACCAAGAGGCGTGCTGTCCCTAACGTCAGCACTCCTACGTTCTTTCTGTGCCGCTCATGCGCCGTACAGCGGGTCCGATCTGCACCGTACTGCGCAGGTGCAGAACGCATCAAACTCATTGCTGGAGGTCCGGCAATGAGTTCAAGGCTATTTTGCACCTGCGCAGTATGGCGCAGACCGGACCCGCTGTACTGCGCATGAGCGGCACAGAAAGAACGTAGGAGTGCTGACGTTAGAGACAGCACGCCTCTTGGTGACGTCGCCACAATTATGCAGGCTAATCACACCCAGAGGAGCGTGATTACCGCTCCGGAACGCCCAGGAACCGTGACTACTTGCCGCAGCTCACCGCCCACTGTGACTACTTGGGGGCAATTTACATACAGGGTGCCAACTTTATAAACTAAGTTTTCGGGCTGTACACTCCAGGGACGGGGGTGTAGAAGCAGGTTTGGGAAGTGTGCTGGGTGCTGCTACAGCACATTCCCATAGCGTTACAGGCATTTTTTAAGTGATTGGTTCCCTTTTAAGTGCCTTTACACAGAGAGATTTATCTGACAGGCCAAAGCCTGGAACAGACTATGAACAGAGAACAGGTCATAAAGGAAAGACTGAGATTTCTCCTCTTTTCAAATCCATTCCTGGCTTTGGCTTCAAAATATATTCAAGATAAATCTCTCTGTGTAAAGGCAACCTTAGGCCTTATTCACACGATCCGTGCCTGTATCCGGTAGAGGATCGCAGCACAGATCCCCTAGCCAGAACCTACAGATCAGCGCACATCATGTGCTCCTGTCATCTCTTCTGCCAGGCGGCGCCCGGGGTGGGTGGGGTGGATCCGTGCCGCAATCTGCACTAGGACATGTCCTATTTTTTTTGCGGTGCAGGTCGTGGCACGGATCATGTTAATGGCTGCATTCACTTTAATGGTACCTAAAATTGTCCATGGTCGCGGATCCACGACCACAGACAATTTTACAGGACGTGAGAGTGCAGCCTCACACTCCAGGCCCTGACTGTTAAAAACTTTTGACATGTCTCTGTGACAGGTACTCTTTGAAGGCGTTATTAAGCAAAAATTCAACTCATTTCAGAAAGTTATATAGATTTGTAATTTACTTCTATTTAAAAATCTCCAGTTTTCCAGTACTTATCTGCTGCTGTATGTCCTGCAGGAAGTGGTGTATTCTTTCCAGTCTGACACAGTGCTCTCTGCTGCCACCTCTGTCCATGTCAGGAACTGACCAGAGCAGGAGAGGTTTTCTATGGGGATTTGCTACAGACGCAGTAGAGAGCACTGCGTCAGACTGAAAAGAAAGCAACATTTCCTTTAGGACATACAGCAGCTGATAAGTACTGGAAGACTGAAAATATTTAAATAGAAGTAAATTACAAATCTATATGAAACCAGTTGATTTGAAAGAAAAAGATTTTTGCCGGAGTACCCCTTTAACCCATCCTGCCAAAACTTTTTAAAGTACAGAGAAACTTCCCCCAACAGGCCTCTTCCTCCTTAAGAACAGATTTTATGTGACAGATTTTCAGTCCACTATAGATCTTGTCTGTCCCCTTCCCCCTAGCCTTGGCCTGTAGGCTTATGACTTCAGCAGTATACTGTACTTCATGAGGTGATGTCATTTACTTGGTCTCCACATGGGAGTACAGTATTTTTACATACAGTAATTGCTTCCCTTATTTCTACAACCTACCATGGAATCCTTTTATTCTTCAGATTGCAGTTTATAAAGCAGTGACGCCTGTTGCTGCAGTTTCTGACCATTAGAGATGTAATGTGGAGCTGGCCATGCTGTAGCTGTAGCTTTAATGTGGAGCTGGCCATGCTGTAGCTGTAGCTGTAATGTGGAGCTGGCCATGCTGTAGCTGTAGCTGTAATGTGGAGCTGGCCATGCTGTAGCTGTAGCTCTAATGTGGAGCTGGCCATGCTGTAGCTGTAATGTGGCCATGCTGGGTTACGTCGTAGCTTCCGAGAAATACAGCGTAAAGTTTTGTTCCGTCCTCAATTCCTCATGGAGTAAACCACCACCACCGCAGTTGTTGTGACCGAATAAGATTTTCCACTTTCTTATTTTTTCTATACACCAATACTCCAAGGTGTTTTCTTTCAGTTACGGTTTCCACCTTGTTGATTGTAAGTTAGACACAGCGTTTGGCTTGCACAGACACGACTCGCATCTGTATTCTCCCAGTGACACGTTAGATGAGGCCTTGGGGAGGTACATTCCATTTGGTAACCCTCACTTCATTTTCTTCCAGCTGTTTTTGTTCTGTTTTATTTCACTTGACAAATGCAGCAATCCAGCATCTAATAAAAAAAAAAAAAAAATATATATATATATATATATATATATATATATATATATATGTGTGTGTGTGTGTGTATTTTATTTTATTTTTTTTAAATAAATCTGGGCCATGGACAAGTTTTATACAAAAAAAAAAGAGTGTGTATGTTAATAGATTATAACAACTGATGCCACTGTGTACCGTACAGCAGAATCTGTTTCCCATTGATTTGCATTATTAAAAAAATAAATAAACAGGTTACAGCTTATGGCTATGTTCCCACTTAGGGAACATATCGAGCAAAGGCGACCGTCTTGATGTATAGCCGCTAATAATGATCATAATCTTTATTAGTGGCCATCTGTACGTTGCAGTGAAATTATAGAATCAGGGATTTGATCAAATCCTGGAAAATGATGGAATGATCGCGCCTAGGGATTTGATCAAATCACTGACCCCTTTCAGGAAAATGATGGAATGAACTTTATCATTTCCCCCTGCGACATAGAATTTGCTTACCGTATCGCCTCTCCGCTCCTCCTAGCCTGTGCTGATTTAGATTTGAATCTGTATAGTCAAAGAATAAAGGTGGTATGATTGGAACCTGTAAATATGTTAACCCCCTCCCACCGCTGCACTGTAAATTAACGTTGCTGCAGCCTATTCCTGAGGCTGCAGCAATGTTAATTTACAATAATGGATAACACAGGCACAGAAGCTGTGCATGTGTCATCCGTAGCAGGTCCCGGCTGTCAATGATAGCTTGGGACATGCCGCAACTGTCAGGACCGGTTGGAATCCCTATTGCCCCCCCCCTTTTATTTTTTTATTTTATTTTTTTAAACTCAACAGTCTCCGAAAGACTCAAAGTTTAAAGGAACTTTCTGTTGTATCTGTTAATGCTTTACCTATAGTAAAAAAGAAAATATTTTTTTTTATAATAATAATAATAATAATAATTGTTATTATTATTATTATTATTAATAATAATAATAATAATAATAATAATAATATTTTACATTTGTAGAAGGTTAAGCCATTTTTTTTTATAAATTTTTTTTTTCTCTTCATGTCCACAGGCTAAAGCATCTGAAGAAGATGGGGATTCAGTTGTTGTTATTGAGAAGGAGCAGTTTATGGATGACTTTTTCCATCAGGTAGAAAGAAAGTTTCCACTTTATCAAGTTTGTTCTTCATTAGAGATGGTGCATACTTTCTTTGCTCTGATGGGTTCCTGCTTCTAGCGACTAGTCCGTAGGATCTATTAAGATCCAGTCCACAAATAATCTATCACAGCTTTTATTGATAGTGCTGTCAAAATGTTCCTTGTGAACAATCATCTGGTCACCCCAGGTCCCACTCCGATTCGAATAAATAGCCGTTCTTGTTGGTCCATTCACTCATATAGGATCTGCCGCAGATGTGAAGCTGTATATATGTATTGTTCATTAATGTTGTTTTCATTTTCTTTAGGTAGAAGAAATAAGAAATTGCATTGCTAAAATATCAGAAAATGTTGAAGAGGTGAAAAAAAAGCACAGCACTATCTTATCGGCACCAAACCCAGAAGAAAGTAAGATGCACGTTTTACATCGTTCCTGACATCTTGTGAATGGTCACCCAGGAAACTGGAGCTGCGGGTTGTTCATGCATGTTGCTGCTCCATTCATTCTCTGTGAGAACCGTGGAAACGGAGTACAGCGTTTGGCTGTTTCCACAACTCGCATAGAAGATAGCATTAAAGGGAAACCATTGCTAAATAATAAAGTTATACTTACCAGTTGTTGTGCCTCTGTGACCATGAACGGTGGTGCTGCATGGACACTGAGACAGGTAATGTTTTGTTAACATTTAGACATGTACTGGCCGCAGTATGGGGGTTACACTGTGTCGGGAACTGCAGGGCTGCATAAGCCATGTCCTGGCACAACTACATATTGCTAACACTGCTGCATGCAGCATATATGATAATGAGCCGTCTGTATCCTTATGTATATTAGCATTAGAATAGACATTAAAGCTGGACGAGCAGCCTGTGTCACTGGTGCTGCAGCCACAGCACAGTGGAGCAGAGTGGTGATTGACATTTATAACTGCTCGATCTGCCACACCGTGCCATGGCTGCAGTGCTAGTGACACAGGCTGCTTCCCGCAACTCTAAGCAGATCATGATTGATTGACAGGAAAAGAGGCCTTTTTGACTATTACCCTCGTGTAGTGCCCTGACCGTCAAAGAGCCTTGACTAGCTGCGGCCCAGTATTTTCCCCCATGCCTCTCCCGGCTCTCACTGCTTTCTCACTGTTTCACATGCATGGATAGAAGATGAATTTACAGCACTTAAAGTGTCACTGCCATTTAATTTTATTTATTTATTTGCAAAAAATCAATAGTACAGGCAATTTTAAGAAACTTTGTAATTGGGTTTATTAGCCAAAAATGCATTTTTATCATGAAAGAGCAGTTTGAAGCTCTCCCCCCTGTCTTCATGGTTCTCTATGGAGAGGGGAGGGGTGGAGGGAGATGAGACACCAAAACAGGACAACAAAGAGTTAATTTACAACTACATCACCAGGCAATCTCCTCTTACAGTCAGCACTGACCTCTGAATACCGGCTTTCACACAGCTCCCACTGTGTAATCATTTGTTCTCTGCTGCCGACTAATCTCCCTCCTCCCCCTCCCCTCTCCACAGGTTACACAGGGCTCGATTGATGTAATAGAGCCAAGATTTACTGATAATGAGCAGTGAATGAGAGAGTAGGGGGGGGGGACCTGGGGAAAGGCTTTTTGAATGCAGATAATGGCATATTTGCCTAATAAACCCAATTACAAAGTTTCTTAAAATCGCCTGGACTATTGATTTCTGCAAAACAAATCAATAAATAATAAGATAGTGACACTTTAAAGTTGCAGGACAAGCATATGGACATATGGTAGGGATGCATTTTAACTGATCTACTATGCACTGCTAGTGTGTTTATCAGTGCGATTGTGCTTATTAGTTCACTTGAGGAGTTTTATACAAAGAAAAAGTTTTGAAATTGCCATCTCTAATAATGAAATGATCAAATCACCCTCTTTTCCCATTGGGTTTTTCAAGTAAATATGGAAAAAAATGTTTTACATTTGCTGTTGTATCACGCAGAATTATACAAACCATTAAATAATAATGTTACTGATCCCGCACAATGAACCGTAAGCAGGGGAAAAAAGAGAGTCCAGAATTGCTGATTTATTATTTATTTTTGAATATCTGAAAAAAAAAAAAAGATCAAATAATCCTCACATTTAAACCAAAAAGAAGCAATAAAACCTACGCTCCACGTAATAGGAACGGCAGAAGCCATATTGGCTCCCTGTAAAAGGACCTCTTCAAAGGTCACAGAGCGCACAGATTAGAATAAAAGAACATTTTGGTTTACATTGCCTTTAGAGTTGATCCAACTTCAGTGTAAGACCACATCTGCTTATATGTAAGGATATTTTATACAAATAAAGAGGAAGACCAAAGAGGATTTGAAATCTGGACGTTGGCAGAAACGAGAAATTGCACAATAAAGCTTAGTAGGATAGCTGTAACCACAGTTTGTCTCTGTCAGGCAATACCAGGTATACAGTACAGCTAAGTTGTAGTAACATCTAATGTAGCAGAGATAAAAAGCAGCTGATACCAAGCAAGCATATAGTAAATAGTATACACACACTGATCAGCTATAACATTAAAGGTACTCTGACAACTATTATTATTTTTTTTTACTAGTACATTGCTTTAATAAAGTTGTACAACACTGTGTCGGACACAGTATGAGGGTTATCCAGGATTAGAAAAAAGGATTGCAAAAAAAAATGTCCTTATGGCCCTATTCCACGGAACGATTATCGTTCGTTTTCGGACGATATCGACCGCTACGGACGATAATCGTTCCGTGGAATAGAGTGCAACGATCAGCCGACATCGTTCATGTCGGCTGATCGTTGCAGTCGCTTGTTTTTCAACATGTTGAAAAACAAGCGACTGATATAGCAGCGATCTGCTGCCGTCGCTCCGTTGAATAGGAGCATCGGCAGCTGACGCTGCTATATCCTATGGGCTGCCCGGACGATCAGCGATCCTCCGAGCAGCCCCCCCGCAGCTCCCCGCCGCCCCTCCCGCACTCACCCGCTCGCTGCAGCCGCGTTGAATAGCGGCGGCAGCGAGCGGCGAACGAGGAGCAAACGAGCGCTAATAGCGCTCGTTTGCTCCTCTAAAACGACCCGTGGAATAGGGCCATAAGGCTGTGTTTTGTGTTACTGGTTAACTCCACTGCAAAACCACAAGCAAACTGAGGACAAGATCGGTGCCATTTCTGAAAGAAAGGGGATATGTTTTTCTAAGGCTGGGTTCACACTGTTTTTGCAGTACGTTTTTTTTTTTTTTTCCATCTTTGTGCAACCGCTTAAATCTGTTTTTTTCCATTGACTTTCATTATTAAAAAATCTGCATATATATAAATTTTTTTTTTAGCTTATTTAACACACATTACAAAGTTATATAACTTTGTAATGTGGTTAAATACCCGGTCTGGCCCCCTTCCCCTACTTTCGGACCCCCGACCCCCCCGCCCGGAAGTTAAAGAATATATACATTACCTATTACGATCGTCACAGTCCTCTTCTCCCGGGCGGCATCTGGTGACGACGACGTCAGAGCCGGGGGGCGGTCCGGGTCTTCTTCCTCCTCGGCGTCTTCATAGAGAGTGAATGGGACGGAAAAGGCTGCTGGTGCACATGCGCACCAGCAGCCTTTTCATTGGCTGGAGCGCATCACATGGCTTCCAGCTTCGTCAGCCCTGATTAGCTGAGGTTGCTGGAAGCCATGTGATGCGCTCCAGCCAATGAAAAGGCTGCCGGTGCGCAAGCGCACTGGCAGCCTTTTCCATCCCCAGGACCCGGAAATCAGAGACATCGCTGGACGGCGGACGGCGGTGACGGTGAGGCGGACGGCGGGCGAATGGAGTGGCGATCGTCACCGGAGGGATGGTGAGTATGGTGTCTGTGTGTGTCTGTGTTTTTTTTGGGGGGGGGGGGGGGTCCCGCGGGAGTTGTCCTTTAACCCTTAGGGGACACAGCCAGTTTTGGTGTTTATGACACGGCCACATTTTTCAAATATGACATGTTTCACTTTATATATTAATAACTCTGGAATGCTTTTACCAATCCTTGTGGTTCCAAGATTGTTTTTTCGTGTATATATATATGTGTGTATATATATGGATTTATTTGTCTTTTTATGTTAGAAGTTAATGGAAAAACAGTTCAAAAAGGTTGTGTGCAACTGCATCCTTTTTTTTTCATCAGTTTTTTTTGCTTAAAATTGATTATAAAAACAGACTGGAAAAACACAGTGTGAACCCAGCCTAAGCCTGGATAACTATTTTAAGTCAGCCACCACGCACTTCAGAGTATTTTATTTTGGTGATTGGGAAACACCAAGACACTGACTGATCAAAAGTCTTGAAATGTCCGTGTGCGGGGAGAAAACTATTTCACTGACATCGAAAGTTTTTTTTTTTTTTTTTTTTTTTTTTTAAAGATGCAACACTAATACTCTGTAAGTTTACAACTATACATGTATTTTTGACTTTACATAAGTATAAATCCTTTTTCTCTCGGGTTGATTGTAATCCCCTGCTGTTTCCCCCTTTCTTTTACATGCACATGCAGGGAATGAATTCATCGTACAAAACCAATGCTGTTGCTGTTTCTTTGTCTCCATTGAAATTGCTGAAGCAGGGCTTTTCTGCCCTGCACTCCTGAGCTGGTCACCCCCCCCCCCCCCCCTGAATTTATAGTGAAGATATTGGAGAATTTCAGTGTAGTGTGTGTGTGTTAAAGAATTAGGGTGGTTGTTTTTTTTATGGTAGGAAACCTATTGCCCATCCATCTGAGACTGGTATTATATTTCTTCTTCTGTCATTTTTAGAAACAAAGGATGAACTTGAAAGTCTTAACAAAGAAATAAAGAGTATTGTCAATAAAGTACGAACAAAGTTAAAGGGTAAGTTTATCTAATAAATCCATTCTGAAGTAGAGAATACATTGCCTACGATAACATTGCTGCCACTATACCAGAGGTAGGGAACATTGGCTCTTCAGCTGTTGCAAAACTACAACTCCCGCCAAAGCTAAAGCGTTGGCTGTCCAGGCATGATGGGAGTTTTAGTTTTGCAACAGCTGGAGAGCCAAGGTTCCCTACCCCTGCTCTATACTATCATATAAACAGCTTCTACGCTCGCCTAATGATTGTAAGCCCTCATCCTCGGTACTCTTTTCCAATGTACCAGTCTATTTCATTCATGACTATTTGACTTGTGGCTCAAATAAGGCTAAAAAAAAGGTTACTTTAAATTATGGTAATGGACAACATATCCGCTAACAATATGCCTGCAAGAAAATCAACTGCACTTTTTTTTTTTTTTTTTTTAAAGCGGCACTTCCCAGAGAACCTGCTAATATGCCGCAGTAGCTGTGTCCCTCAGTAGTATATGGCAGCTAGTTTCACCCCTCTCCTCCCCCGCATTGTTTGTAAAATGGCTAAATGTTCTTATGCAAATTACTAGCATTTAGGGCGTTGCTCTGGGCCGGAGAGCAACGCTGCGCATAGCCCGTTCTCTCCCGTCCTGCCCACTATGCATATTCATAACTGCATAGTGGGCTATAGAGCATGTAGAGTGTATAGACACTGCCGCTGCGCAGGGAAGCAGTTCCGCCGGAGACGGGCTGCTTCCCGCATTTGCGTGAACCCCCGGTCCGCTGCCGATCCTCCTGGAGGTTCCTCAAGACGTAAGTATAAAGTCAATCGTAAACTTATTTACCTCTGGGAGGATCGGCGGCGGCCCAAGGGTTTCACGCATGCGCAAGAAGTAGCCCGTCTCCAAAGTGACTGCTTCCCTGTGCAGCGGCAGTGTCTATACACTCTACATGCTCTATAGCCCACTATGCAGTTATGAATATGCATAGTGGGCAGGACGGGAGGGGGTGGGCTGGGCGCAGCGATGCTCTCTAGCCCAGAGCAACGCCCTAAATGCTATTATGCAAGTAATTTGCATAAGAGCATTTAGCAATTTTACAAACAATGCGGGGGAGGAGAGGGTTTAAACTGACGGCTATGTACTACGGAGGTCCTCTGTTACTGCGGCATATCAGCAGGTTCTCTGGGAAGAACCTGCTGATTGTGCCACTTTAAGAATATTAGTTGTTCTATAACCTAAGTCCAGGTCCCAGTCATCTGAGAAATGCGCTGACTAATGTGAAAAGTCAACACTTCCTTCTTGTGGCAACTTTGGGACTTTCTTTGTTATTAGGGAATATTTACCTTATATTTGGTGTCATTGGGTTTAGTTTAACAGAAAAAGACTGTGCAGAATTGCCCAAAGTATTAAATTATATAACAGTATTGTCCTATCTACCCCAAACTTGTATCTATAAGAACTACAGATCACTGTGCATAGAAACTTGTTCATACTGCTTTGTAGACAAAAAAATTATAGAGGCCAGAACATAGCAAATTTGAAGCCTAGTTAGTAAAACATAACATGAAAACTATATAAACTGGGTATCACTACAATTACTTAAAAGTTGCGGAAAGTCAGATGGTGTTTTTTTTTAAAATAATGATTTTGCAGTGCATTTTGTGGAAAAATCAAGGCTGTCTTTAAAAGAACTATTGGTCCCGCAAAAAACAAGCACTCATGGCTTTTTGAAGGCAAGAAATAAACAGCAAAGCAGCCACACTAAATGGGAATGCACACTCCACATATCATAGATAAATAGTTTTTTTTTTTTTTTTTTTTTATCATTCAAAAAGCTTGTAAACAACACCACAAATTGGGGAGTAAAAGTAAGATCCTATAATCATCAGGCCCACTCAATACACCACGTACTTGGCAAATAAGAGGCAGCAGCTGGGCTAAACAGTACATACACATACACACATATATATATATATTACACACACACTCTGAATGTCCTGCTAAGGCTAGGTTCACACTGCATTTTCAGCATCCGTTTAACGGATCCGTTTTTTTTTACCGTCCAGAAAAATAGGGTCAGCGACGTTTTTTGGTCCGTTTTGGTCCGCCAAAAAAAACGGATCCTTTTTTTTTATAATGGAAGTCAATGGAAAAACGGATGCACACAAATGAATCCGTTTTTTGCAATCCGTTTTGCATGCGTTTTTTTCAAAAAACAGATGCGTTAAACGGATGCTGAAAACACAGTGTGAACCTAGCCTAAGCGTACTAATAAAGCAAAATTTCCCAAAAAATTGGATCAGAGGAGCATAATAAAAATGGATTGGTAATCACCCGTCCTGCCCTATAAAAACAAAATAGCATGTTAGATTAAGTGTGTCAAATGTTCTACATTCACATACAGTATGTCTTATTTCTTACAGTGTACTCCTTGCAACAAATTCAGCTTTAATTTGAGTTTGCTGTTGAAAAGAAAAATTACCTGAGACTTTTTCATTTGTGCAAAGTTTACAGTGCTTGGTATATCAGTCCCATACGTTACTAAATTATATATGAAAATGTTTATAGTGCAGGACTGTGCACTATAAAAAATTTTTGAATCTCTTTCTGTTTGATCTGTAAATGGGGCCGTAGTCAATGCTCCTATCTACACACAGCGTGTGGATGGGAGCATGGACTACGGTTGCTCTGTGCTCCCATTTGGAAGCTGAATAGATTGAAAGCTATTTTGAAAAATGATTACAGTGCATAGTCTTGCACAATAATTATCTTGTATGTTTACATGTACACGTTACAAAAGTGTACATGTACATAATTTACAAAAAAATGTTGCCATACAGATTCCATAAAACCCCTAAAAAGCTTGTTGGGGACTTCTTAAACGAGTGAGGCAGATTAAGAAGAAAGGCATTACTCAAGTGCAGCAATTCCGATACTCACTAGGTCCGCACTGAGCAGGCATTGTCATGTATCAAGTTTAGACTGGATGAACATCGGAATAATAACAGCAGGGAATTGGTCAGGTGAGTAGACCCTCTGGTCTAAGGTAACCATGTACACGTAAGCCATCAAAATTTGCTAATAAAAGTGAATGACGTTCCTGTGTGGGGAAGATGGGAGAGATCAATTATGGCTGAACGATTATTATTGAAAATGAATGGGCACTTAGAGTGTTCTGTGTAGCTTCCAGTGATTGTTATATGAACCCATTCAGCTGGGTTGTCTCCAACGTTTTCTGTTATATTCTGGCATGTTACTTGGACATGGTTACCCCACACCAGTAGTCGCCAACCTGGAGCTCTCCAACTGTTACACGACTACAATTGATGGAATACTTCTTGGTTTGGATTAGCCATTGTTTTTATACCACTTTATAAACCAACAATGAAGTGTTTATTTAGCAGTACAGAGAACAATGTACAGTTTTATTTACTTTTGGTTTCTTTAGTAACCTTACAACATATCCATTTTTTTGTAGCCATTGAGCAAACAATTAACCAAGATGAGAATGCCAACAGGTCTTGTGTGAATTTAAGAATAAGAAAATCTCAGGTAAGGATGACATTTGATTGGTCTGAGCCTCTGTTTTTTATAGTTTACATTCACATCTTTTAATGTTATTAAGCAGTTTGAAAACTTTAGTTTTTTTTTGTTTTGTTTTTTCATTTTTATAATTTCTATATTGAAGACTTGGCAACTACGCTGGAAAGTATATGGAATTAAATAAACAAAGTGTCTAAACAAACCAGAATATGTTATACATTTTGCCATATTTTAAAGAAGCCCCTTTTGCTTTGGTGATAATTTTGCGCACTCTTGGCATTCTCTCAATCATCTTAAAGAAGCAGTTCACAAAAAACAATTTATTTGCACCTCTTCCCCTCTGCGCACTGGCGAGTATTTTCACTAGCGGTGATCAGTGTCCTGCAGCGCTGTTCAAACCCAGCACGCAATTACGTCTCCCGCTCCTGTGACCCCTCTTCTGTCTCCTGACGATTTAAAGGCCGGAAGTCACGCTCACCCATAGAGAATGCATTGGAGAGACAACAAAGATCAGCCAGCTGATCGTTATCTTCTAGCTATTATCGGTTGTAATGGCCAATAATCGCTTCATGTTATAGTGTCTTAAAGTGACACTGTTCCCCCCCCCCGCCCTTTTTGCATTCTGACATCTCTACACAGGTGTAAAAGGTAAATTTTGCAGTTTTCGTACCTTATTTTATATCATACGCCATGGTGCTTGTTCCAGTAAAAAGTGATCTTTTATCATCTGTGGATTGTGCTATCTGGACGGGGCTTCGCGGTCAAAGCCCCACTTAGCCCTGCCCACAACGCCACTGTTGGCCCCGCCCAGTGACGTCATTGTCGCATAAGCCAACCTAGAGGGGGTGGGGCTTAGACATTTAGGCTGGCCTTTCCCAATGGTCGTCAAGGGGCGGGGCCTATGCGCCAATGACGTCATGTGGGGGGGGGGGGGGAGAGCGCAACGAACGGAAAACCAGAGAATGTCACAGGGGATCCTTAGGAAATTAGGTATTATTTATGTATGATATTTAGAGGTGAGCAGAGCGAATCAAGCAAAGTTTGCAAAAATTGGCTTAGTTCGTGAAGCAAATTTTTGCAAGCTTTGTTTTAAAAAAAAAAAAATCAGTGTAAAAAATATTAAATACTCACCTGTTCGCGCTCCCCTGGTGTCCTCTTCGGCACTGTCCTGTCTCAGTCAGTCACTGATTGGCTGAGTGTGCTGTCCATCGGCGACTGACTGAGACAGGAAAGTGGATGTCTGAGCAGGCTGACTGTCTGCAGACTATCTCAGCCAACCACTGGCTGTGATGCTGTCCCGTCTCAGGGTATGTGCACACAACGGAACCCAGGTGGATCACCCAGCTCTCCCCACTCACGGCCGCACCCATCTGTGCCTGTGCCATAGACTCCATTCTATGCACAGGCAGATTCGTCGGATGCGTCCAGCCGTGAGCCGGGGGAGCTGGGGAATCCGCGGCGGGTGATCCACCCATGCTCTGTAGTTTGCACATACCCTCAGTCAGTAATTGGCTAGGTGGGCTTGAGGCAGCAGAGACGACTATATCAGGGCAGCACGGTCAGGTTAGAATTGCACCATAATTGTTTAACTGTTTTAGTGCAGTTTGCAAGTTCATGGATTTTACGCCAAAAACTTGCGAACCTGACAAACCTATTTTTTTTTTTAAACTTTTCTCATATCTATTATAACTCATATTGGGCCCAGACCCTTATAAAATAATGGAATTTTTCAGAATACCCCTTTCAGGGACACCTAATAAGCATGGCTACCACAATATTCTGCATCAACATGCTGTCCCACCTGGTTTGCACTTAGCTGGACTATCATTTGGTTTTTAAACAGGATAGTGACCTCTAGACTATGTAATTGCTATTTGACCAAGATGGAGAGTGATTTAAAGCGACTCCGTACCCACAATCTGCCCTCTGAACCGCTTGTTCCGTCAAATAGCTGCTTTTAAAGGGGTAGTGCGGCGCTAAAAAATTATTATGAATAATTTTTTAGTGCCGCACTACCACTTTAATCCAATATCTGTCCTGGGTTTCTACAATACACAACAACACCTTTGATCCGAACCTCCCATACACGTGTGTGGTAATGAGGGCTAGAGTGTCTGTGCCCTAGGCTTGCACCGCCTCTCTCTCCTCCCTGCCCTCTTCACTATTAGGAAGGCCCCTTGGCAGGATTTCTCCTATTCATTACCTTTCTGAACGCTGCACATGTGCTGGATCATTAAGGCACATTTGCAGTGTTCAGACAAGTGATATATAGGAGAAAGCATTTTTCAATGAGTTCTGATTACGTCATGGAAAAATGTCCGTCCCGGCTGATGGACAGCCCGCTGAGCCAATCAGTGACGGCAGCAGCGCCCCACCCCAGTCACTGACTGGCTGAGCAGGCAGTTCACCAACTGGGTCATGAATTTGGCTCTGCAGGGGAGCCCAGCGGGGGTCCAGGTGTGGCGATCCAGTGCTGGAGAAGCACGGGGAGAGGTAAGTTGGGATACTTTGTTCCCCTCTGCCCCCTGCTGTTTGAAGAAAAAAAATTCACATAGCTTCTTCACACTTCTTTTAATTTTGGCTCCAATGTGGTATATTTAGCATTTTTTAAGTTCCTTGAACTTCTGTGTTTGTTTGTTTTTTTCAGCATACAGTATTGTCCAGAAAATTTGGGGAAGTTATGATTGCGTATAATGAAACCCAGATTCAGTTTCGAGAACGAAGTAAAGGACGGATACAACGTCAGCTGGAAATAAGTATGATGCAACCTAACTTAGTGTGAAATACTCCGAAAACATAAAGAGAAGGATTTGCTGGAAGTGGATCAATTGACCCACCAGTTTGTCGTTCTTGCCATGATTTTTTTTTTTTGGATGGTATAATGTAATTTTATGTAATAAGGAGTAGGCTCTTAAGAAGTATGTATTATAATATGATTGCCATGATATGTTTACAATATATATATGAGAGAGAGAGAGAGAAAATATGAATTTATGTTTTAAATATTATATGAATTTATACATATTTAATGGATTATAAGTTACAGACTTGTTTTAGGTGGAGGAGTGGGACTGCTCCGACTACTGGGACCACTATGATCACTCCTGCCTTAAAGGGGCACTGCAGCATTTTTTTTCTTTTAAAGCAATTGGTTTTAGACAGTTATAGATTTGTAAATTACTTCTATTTAAAAATAGAAGTCATCCAGTACTTATCAGCTGCTGTATGTCCTGCAGGAAGTGGTGTATTGTTTCCAGTCTGACACAGTGCTCTCTGCTGCCACCTCTGTCCATGTCAGGGACTCTCAGCAGTAGCAAATCCCCATTGAAAACCTTTCCTGCTCTGGACAGTTACAGCAAGCAGTAGCTTCTTTTGCTTAGTGACTTGTCTTCTGTGGGTGTTCAGTTTCCAAAGTTCCAAGTTACCACCCATGCAAACTAGGCAATAATTAGAAACAAGGATGGGTCGTCTCTATTAGTCATGTGTAGTAAATTAAATGTAATTAGTAATATTACTGTTCTGCAGCAATGATGTCATGGGTCATGTATAACATCCACCTGACCGCTGCAGCCAATAACTGGTCTCGGTGGTGATGCTTGAATGTATGGCTGAAACCGCTGAAGACCGTGATTGGATGCAGCGTTTTGTGAATGATGTAGGTGACATAATCACCGCAGGATTGTCAGGGACCGCTGAAGTGTCAACATTGTTTCCAGCAAATTTTTGGCATCTGATCCGCTTCTAATTATTGCTATTATACCTGCTTCCGCCATTGCTGCTTTTTTTTTTTAATTTCTCTTCCACAATCTTTGAGCTTTGGATTTTTGTGTTTGCAGCTGGAAGGACGACCACGGATGATGAACTGGAAGAGATGCTGGAGAGCGGAAACCCATCAATCTTCACTTCAGATGTAAGCATTATGACCCGTCTGCATGGATCTGACTACTAAAGTAGGCCGCTGTGTAGATGGGTCACCTATGTAGGATTCATCGCATCCCTTCAGTGCAGAGAGAGAACTGCTTTACTCCGTATGGACATCAGCTGGCATTGCCCAGAATGGTGGTCCCCAGGATGCAAGAGCCCAGCCTAGGACCCATCCATCCCCAAGCGTGCCTGGAACTGCTCACTAGTGTTGAGCGAACTATCCGTGTTTTCCTGGCAGCCCTAGGGTGGCATCCATCTCCTGCAGCTGCGGGGAATAAACACAGAGCGTTCAGGTTTGGATAACATTGCTGAACCTGGACATTTTGACAGGTTCGCTCAACAGTACTGCTCACCCTTTTTTTTTTTTTTTTTTTCTTGTGTCTTGTGTAAGCACTGTTTCCCACCAGGACATGGATGTGCTGACAAGTTAGGGGTTGTCCAGTGAAAATATTTTTCTTTCAAATCAACTGGTTTCAGAAAGTTATATAGATTTGTAATTTACTTCTATTTAAAAAAATCTCAAAGTCTTCCCATACTTATCAGCTGCTGTATGTCCTGCAGGAAGTTGTGTATTCTTTCCAGTCTGACAGTGCTCTCTGCTGCCACCTCTGTCCATGTCAGGAACTGTCCAGAGTAGGGATGTCACGATACCAGAATTTTGAGTTCAATACCAATACCAGCTTTCTTATTTCGATACTCGATACTAATTCGATACTAAATAAAGTTTGGAAAAAAAATATGTAAAAATACAAATATAATATATTTTTTTGAAAAAAAGGGAACAGGGATTATTAGAACCTTTATTATGATTATTGTTTTTTTAATTTAAACTTTTTTTAAACACTTTTTAATTCCTCTCTACCCCGCAGCATACCTCCCTGTGCACAACTCCCAGTATACCTTCTTATGCACTACAACTCCCAGCATACCTTCTTGTGGGGATTTGTAGTGCACAAGTGGGTATGCTGGGAGTTGTGGTGCATAAGAAGGTATGCTGGGAGTTGTAGTACACAAGGAGGTATGCTGGGAGTTGTAGTACACAAAGAGGTATGCTGGGATGTTTTGTTGAGAGGCTGCTGCTGCACAACTGCAACTCCCAGCATACCTCCTTGTGCACTACAACTCCCAGCATACCTCCCTGTGCACTACAACCCTAAGCATACTTCCTTGTGCACTACAAATCCCCAGAATTCCTCCTTGTGTGCAACTCCCCACAAGAAGGTGTGCTGGGAGTTGTAGTGCACAAGAAGGTATCCTGGGAGTTGTAGTGCACAAGGAGCTATGCTGGGAGTTGTAGTGCACAAGAAGGTATCCTGGGAGTTGTAGTGCACAAGGAGGTATGCTGGGAGTTGCAGTTGTGCAGCAACAACCTCCTGACACAACTTCCAGCAGCACAACTTCTTGTGCACTACAACCCCCAGCATACCTCATTGTGTACAAAGAGGTATGCTGGGGGTTGTAGTGCACAAGGAGGTATGCTGCTGGGAGTTGTAGTGCATTAGCAGCCTCCTAACACAACAACTCCCAGCAGCATACCTCCTTGTGCACTACAACTCCCAGCATACCTGCTTGTGCACTGCAACTCCCCACAAGAAGGTATGCTGGGAGTTGTCGTGGTATGCTGGGAGTTGTTGTGTCAGGAGGCTGCTAATGCACCACAACTCCCAGCAGCATACCTCCTTGTGCACTACAACCCCCAGCATACCTTTGTGCCCAAGGAGGTATGCTGAGAGTTGTAGTGCACAAGAAGGTGTGCTGCTGGGAGTTGTAGTGCATTAGCAGCCTCCTGACACAACAACTCCCAGCATACCTCCTTGTGCACAACAACTCCCCACAAGAAGGTATGCTGGGAGTTGCTGTGCCACTGTACCGGAGGACCCCGAGGGAAGGGGGGGGGGCAGGATTGTGGACACCGGAGGGTGCGAGGGACTGCATTGCATCGGCAGGTCCTGGGGGTGGTGCGGCGCGGGGGACCTGGCTGCAGCAGCGGGAACTGGCGGGTACGGGGGACCAGGCTGCAGCAGTGGGTCCTGAGTGGAGGGGAATAGTTAAATGACTGCCGCCCGCAAGGTCACGGGCCGCAGTCATTGGCAGTGGGGGGCCGCTCCATATGCAGCAGACTCCTGCTGCATATGGAGCGGCTCAGGAGGGGTTAATGCCGCTGTCAGGTGTGACAGCGGCATCTACCCTGTAAAATAGCCGGCACTAGCGATCGCTATGTGCCGGCTATTTAAATTTGGCGCCGCCGGGAGCGGAGAGCGCACGGGCAGGGGAGGGGACACCAGGGGGCAGGGGGCGGCACACAGAGAACATGGCTGGCGCTCAGGTAGCCGCCGGCCGTGTTCTCTGCACCATACTTTATGTTAAGCTGCGTAATTAGGCAGTTTAACATAAAGTATCGATACCAGGAAATCCTGGTACCGAACCTTTTTTCTGCCCGAAATATCGATAGTAGTATCGATATTTCGGTGCATCGTGCATCACTAGTCCAGAGCAGTAGCAAATCCCCATAGAAAACCTCTCCTGCTCTGGACAGTTCCTGACATGGACAGAGGTGGCAGCAGAGAGCACTGTGTCAGACTAAGGAGAATACACCACTTCCTGCAGGACATACAACAGCTGATAAGTATGGGAAGACTTGAGATTTTTAAATAGCAGTAAATTACAAATCTATATAACTTTCTGAAACCAGTCGATTTGAAAGAAAAAGAGTTTCCCTGGATAACTTCTTTAAAAACATGTGAGGAGCTGGGGTAAAGGTTTGTCTCTTACAGCTGTTCTTTCACTGTTTAGATCATTTCAGATTCCAAGATCACACGTCAGGCTTTGAATGAGATTGAAGCAAGACACAAGGACATCATGAAGTTGGAATCCAGCATACGGGAGTTACATGACATGTTTACGGACATTGCTATGTTGGTGGAGACACAGGTGAGTTCTTTAGCTTTTTGGCTCATGTTCACTTAAACATATAGGGGGAGATTTATTAAACATGGTGTAAAGTGAAACTGGCTCAGTTGCCTCTAGCAACCAATCAGATTCCACCTTTCATTCCTCACAGACTCTTTGGAAAATGAAAGGTGGAATCTGATTGGTTGCTAGGGACAACTGAGGCGGTTTCACTTTACACCATGTTTGATAAATCTCCCCCAATGTGCTGACGATGTTTTTTAATTGCTCCCTCTAAAAACTGAGAACTGGCCATTGATAGTTTGTCCAGCTCAACATTGAGACCCCCTTTTTCCAAACTCATAAGCACTCAGGCGAAATCTCAAGTCTTCCAGTACATCTCAGCTGCTGGATGTTCTGTGGTAAGTGATGTAATCTTTCCAGTCTGCACAGAGCAGAAGTCAGAGGTGGTAGTATAGAGCACTGTGTCAGATTGGAAATAATACACCACTTCCTGCAGGACATACAGCAGCTGATAGGTATTGGAATACTTTAGAATAAATTACATATCTATATAACTTTCTGAGTTTTTGATCTAAAACTGAACATGTTAAAGACTATAAAGGAAGGGCTTATACTTATACCTGCTGGATCCACTACTGGTATTGGCTCAGAATCGTGTGGCCACACAATATGCATGTGACAATGTATTCTCTGAGAACGCTACATACATAGATAATAATAGAAAGCATCTCCAGCCAAATAGCTTTCTGTAACCTTTAACAGATTGTTTAATGCTCTGTTATTTGCTGCTGGTTTTATTCTCTGACGGACAGAAACCAAGGTAAAAGATCTACATGTTGCCATTCGTCAGCATTTTCATTCCAACACATCCAAGTCACATGAAACCTGTTTCTATTTGTTCGATACAGTCACAACCGTTTGTATGTATGGATCACGTCTCTCTTTACAGTCCTGTCATCCATTGCATGAAGTTCTGGAGTTTAAAGTTGTCCCTTATGTGATACATTGTTGACACGGTCACGAGAAGTAGGGGTAAATCTGAGCCATTGGGTCTTATAAATTGCCTGGATTTTCCCATAGTGAACACTCAGCGCTCAGAATTTACTTTTTACCAGGGTTGTTACTATATGAGCTGAGCTGTGATTGGTTGATATGGAAAACCTAGACCGTTTTTATCCCTTGTTTTTGTCAATATTATGGCAAAATCCAAATTTCCCTGAGACATGTATTGTTAAAGTGCATGCAACAAGTCATTTAAAAATTTTATTACACATCACTTGACTTGATGCCAGTGACTTGATGCCATAAAACCTTGTGCCTGTCCAAAGAGTTGGACCATGTACAATTTGTGTTTTTTCATCAGCTTGTTACCTGATTTTTTACAATTTATGTATCGGGGAGATTGAGATTTTGGCAAAATATTGTGCAAACCTTAAAGCGTAACTGTCATTTCAGGGTCATTTTTCTGAAAACATTAAATATCAACAGTACAAGCGATTTTAAGAAACTCTGTAATAGGTTTTATGTACTAAAAGAGTTTCCTTCTGTAGTGAAAAAGCAATCTCCCAGCCTCCCCCCTCACATCAGAAGAAGCAGGATTTCTGTCTCCATTATGTGGCTATGGAGAGGGGAGGGGCTGTTAGGAGTGACTGAGCACGGAGCAATCCTGCACAGCACAACACCCTGCAATCTTCTGTCAGTAAGTTCATAGATAAGCACTGACCTTTCTGACACCAGAATTCTGCGGTTTAGGTGCCCAGAGAGTCTACAAACAGCTGACCTTCATGTCACCTCTTCGTGCTCCCTTATCTCCCTCGGCCCCTCCCCCCCTTCATAGGCTTACAATGGAGAGAGTAGAGCCTGTCTTCACTGGCTTCTCTGTAATGAAGACGTGTTTGCCTGATAATGCACAGATGAGAAGTCAGCGGGGGAGGCTGGAAAATTGCTTCTTGAGTACAGAAGGAGGCTTTTTTGGCTGATGAAACCTATTACAGAGTTTCTTAAAATTGCTTATACTACTGATTTCTGCAATAAAAAAAAAAACATGACAGTTACGCTTTAAAGTGTCACTGTCAGGTTTTTTTTTTTTTTCTTGCAGAAATCAATAGTCCGGACGATTTTAAGAAACTTTGTAATTGGGTTTGTTAGGCAAATATGCCATTATCTGCACTCAAAAATACTTTCCCCAGGTCCCCCCCCCCCTCCCTCCTCTCTCTCATCCACTGCTCATTATCAGGAATTCTCGACTCTCTTACATCAGTCGGACTCTGTCTGTTCTATGGAGGGGAGGGGGAGGAGGGAGAGTAGTCGGCAGCAGAGAGCAGAGAACAAATGATTACACTGTGGGAGGTCAGAGAGGTCAGTGCTGACTGTCAGAGGAGATAGCCCAGTGATGTAGCTGTAAATTTAACTCTTTGTTGTCCTGTTTTAGTGCCTCATCTCCCTCCACCCCTCCCCTCTCCATAAGAGAACCATGAAGACAGGGGGGAGAACTTCAAACTGCTTTTTCATGATAAAAATACATTTTTCAGCTAATAAACCCAATTACAAAGTTTCTTAAAATCGCCTGTACTATTGGTTTCTGCAAAAAAAATGTAAACGACAGTGACACGTTAAGAGTTAATAGCTACATAGACCGATCATTTGTCCTGAAAATCAATGAGAAATAGAATGTTTGTCATCAGCTGGATGATAGTACAGGAAATTAGGGAATAAATGGGATATTTTCATCACACTCATTTATAGCATCCCACTTCGCACCTATGTTGAGAATGAGTTTCCCTCAACCCTGGTTTGGTCCCCACCATTCACTTCTATGTGAGCTACAGAAACCTACATAGCGGTGTTCTGGACATAGGTGCAGGTCCCATCATTCTCTTATGGTATCTACAATGGCATTTGCATTGATGGCATAGCCTCAGAATAGGCCATCAATATATTAATGGTTAAATGTGAACACATGGCCTACCAGAGCGCCGACATACACAGAGAAACGGACAGTTCTGTACATTGTGCAGCGCTGGGTCACTGCAGCTCCCATTTGAAGTGGATTGACTGTGTATGTCAGTAATGGCTAACCTTGACACTCCAGCTGTTGCAAAACTACAATTCCCATCATGCCAGAACAACCAAAGATATGGCTTTTGCTGCCCAAGCATGATGGGAGTTGTAGTTTGCAACAGCTGGAGTGTCAAGGTTAGCCATCTTTGATGTATGTGAATGGCACAACTCTGGTTATCTAATGATAGGCAGCAGTGCCTATTGTTGGACCCCCACCCATCAGAGATTGGCCTATCCACAGGATGAGTGAAAACCCCTTTAGGCATACTGGTTTGAAGTTTATTAATCTTTTCTTTACATTTGGCTATAGGGTGAAATGATAAACAATATTGAGAAAAATGTTGAAAATGCTGTTGAATACATTGAACATGCCAAAGAAGAAACCAAAAAGGCTGTAAAATACCAGAGCAAATCACGCAGGGTAAGTTAATAATAACCAGCATAACCAGTCACATACATTAGAAAAATTTCAAAAAATTTCAAAAAAATCATCCAGTTTTTTGAAGTCGGTTTTTTCATCCTATTTTTGCAAAAAAAAAACAAAAAAAAACTGATGTATTTCTGTGCATCCATTTTCATAAAAAAAAAAAATAGTTCAAATGCATTTAATTTTTTTTTAGCATGCACAACGTGGTTGATTGTGTTTTTGTGTAAGTTTTGGTCCATTATTTTTTTGTAAGGGGAGTCAAGGAAAAATCGGAATGCAAAAAAATTGCAGTCTGAACACAGCCTTACATGTTATTGCAGAAGACCACACACTGGGCTCTAATAATGCGTTCTATTATTTAATAATTATTTTTTTTTTGCTTTCAGAAAACATGGATCATTGTCATTGTAGTGTTGGTGGTTCTCGGCATAATTGCCATTATCGTAGGTTTATCAGTCGGCCTGAAATAAACCTTTGGTTGCCCTTATAATTCAGCATCTGCCCATGAGGCAGTAAGTAACCCGTTTGCCTATTTCTTGTGTTCTCTTGCGCCATCAACTTGGAAGTAGACATTTCAGATTGTTAACAGCAAGTTAGTGTCCTTACATGTACATCATGTGGATGGATCCATAAAGTTTTTTGGTAAATCTAGTGTCTAGGTTGATGGTACAAAGAGTGAACACTGCGGGTGTATAGCACGCTATGTAAATGTCAGCACTGCTTGTACACAATGGGTCGGGATATGTGCACAGCCTTGGTGATGGAACGTTTGGTCAGTGTCTGTCTTTTGAGTCTTGTACTTGTCCAGGTTATAGTAATTTGACCCTTGAAATTCCCCCGCTTCAGAATCCTAACTCAACACTTTTTGACTGACAGCTATTTGCCAACTCTACCAAATCCGTGCGTATACTGCAGGACTGAGTGCGCATACTAAGTGACCGGCGTACTGTCAGTACTTGTATACATGAAAGATGTCAATAAAACTTTAGATGTGCCCCTTAGTGTTCATGTTGGTGTCATTTACATAGATATGTAATTTAATTCTTTAAACTCTCTAGCCTTCCAGTATTTATCAGCTGCTGTATGTCCTGCAAGGAGTGGTGTAATCTGACACAGTGCTCTCTGCTGCCACCTCTGTCTGTGACATGACTTTTCCAGAGCAGTGGCAAATCCCCATAGAAAACCTCTCCTGACATGGACAGAGGAGGCGGCAGAGAGCATTGTGTCAGACTGAAAAGAATAACCACTTCCTACAGGACATACAGCAGCTGATAAGTACTCGATGCCATGAGGATAATGAATAGAAGTAATTTACAGATTTTTATAACTTTCTGACACAGTTGATTTAAAAAGGAAAAAAAAACTTTTTCGGAGTGCCCCTTTAGGTCACCTCAGTGGCTGGCATACTTTACACCAATATTTGCACAAAAATGATGCCCACCATACTCTGCCCCGTATTTTACAGATCCCCTTGGTAAAATTTTCAAAAACTCATAATACTTTTGCCGTATATATTAAATATACACCAGTTTTTGGCATGATTTGACAAAGCAAAACGTGCCAGAATTCTGACTTTATCTCCCCAAATGTCTGCGCCCAGTGAAAAAGACATCAAGACGTGTTTGTAGACTGAGACGACTGGCACAAGTGTATGCAAGTATATGTGCAATACCCACGAAGCTTCTCTGTGACGCTACTGGTTAATTGTTTTGTGAGTGCTTTGTGTTACCAACGGTGAAGGGTTCGCATCTGTATGTAAACTTGTACAGAAAATGTGAGAATTAGGAGGGTTTTGTGTTTTTTTTCATTTGCACATGATAAAACCTCTTGAACAGATTGCTCTTTTGTAGCAAGCTAGCCGTGGTAAACTGGACATTTATGTCAGAGTTGAGCTCGGAGTGGCCCCTCTCTTAACCCCGCCCTTAGCAGCGCTGTGACTTACATTTAGTTCATATGTCGTGAAAGGGTTAAAGGGTTATTACACGGCCCAATGACTTTCTGCAAGAGGGCGCCATTCATGGACTTATACGTTCCTGTTCATGCTCCCTGGCGTCCCACTAGCTTCGGCTCGCTCCTGGCGCTGTCTGGAGTGACTTCAAACAGGGCCAGGAACGAGCCAAAGCTAGCAGGACATCATGGAGCGTGGACAAGCATGTAGCAGGTAATTTTTCTTTTTCACACACAGTCACCAGCCGTCGGTCACACATCACTATTACATGTAGTGATGCGTGCCCGACACCCGAGGATTTTAGGTCTGGATCGCTGCTGTCATCGGCTGATCGTTATCTCTATTACACCGAGCGATAGTCGGCTAAATGGGCCTGATTCTGTCGATTATCGGTCCATGTAATAGGGACAGATTCCCTTTAACGTTAAAACCAAGTGTGCCCTTAAAGTGTCACTGTCGTTTCATTTTTTTTGCAGAAATCAAGTCCAGGCGATTTTAGGAAACTCTGTAATTGGGTTTATTAGGCAAATATGCCATTATCTGCATTCAAAAAGACTTTCCCCAGGTCCCCCCCCCCTCTCTCTCTCATCCACTGCTCATTATCAGGAAATCTCGACTGGTTTACATCTGTCGCGCCCTGTGTAATCTATGGACAGGGGAGGGGGGAGGAGGGAGATTAGTCGCCAGCAGAGAACAAAGGATTACACAGCAGGTATGAAAGTATGAAAGCCGGTATTCAGAGGTCAGAGAGGTCAGTGCTGACTGTCAGAGGAGATAGCCCAGTGATGTAGCTGTAAATTAACTCTTTGTTGTCCTGTTTTGGTGCCTCATCTCCCTCCACCCCTCCCCTCTACACAGAGAACAATGAAGAAAGGGGGGAGAGCTTCAAACTGCTTTTTCATGATAAAAATTAATTTTTAGGCTAAAAAAAAAAGAATTACAAAGTTTCTTAAAATCACCTTTACTATCGATTTCTGCCCCCCAAAAAATTAACCGACAGTGACACTTTAACAAACCAACCATGCCCTTAAGGTGTTAACTTATTTTTCAATAGTTTTATCCAAATCTTAAAGAAAATGTCATCGACGTGTATGCCCAGTTCTTTTTTTGGGATAAAATGTGTACATATTAATTTATTTTACCTTTTTTCTTTCCAGAAAATGATCATCATTATCATCTGTGTAGCCATCTTGCTGCTAATTCTCGCTATCATCCTGGCTACGACGTTGACATAGGATATACTACCAAGAAGAGCGTCTGCTGCCATACCACCTGGTTGCTTCAGCTTTGCACCAGAAGCACTTATTTTCGGTACTTAGCTGCCTTAGTGACAAAACACCCAGTGGATTTCTTTGGATTTCCTCAGCCATATATAGGCCCTTCTCCACCAGACACGAGGGGAGTATATAGCCGAAGACTGAAACAGGTGTTAGTCTTTTTTATTATTATGAGCAAAAGTCATGAGGAATCTTTCAGCAGTGTTGACCCCCTCAAACTGATGATATTGCCACAACGGTGACTGGGAAGCAAGTGTAAAAATACTCATGTTGTCCAAGGGTGGAGACAATCGTGTCTCATTGGCGCTCATGCTCCGAGAGCCCACTCACTTCTATGGCTGGTCATCATAGCTTCATGTGATTAGTACGGTCAGCAACATGGGGGGAGTTTGATCTTATTTTAACCAGTCACATGTATCAATGTCAGCAGGTTTGAGGATGTCAGAACTGCCGACAGGTTTCTTAGGCTGGGTTCACGCTGCGTTTCGCTGCAGTCCATTTAACGAATCCATTTTGAAATGGTTACTTTTAACGTACAGAAAAACGTGGTCGGACACATTTTTGTGTATGCGTAAAAAAAGTTTTGGATCGTTTTTTTTTTTTTTTTAATGAATTCAATGGAAAAAACGGATAACACACAATTGCATCTTTTTTTTTTTTTTTTGTTTTCCCCCTCCATTAAATAGACTGCAAAAACAAAGTGTGAACCCAGCCTTATACGTACAGGGCAAAAACACCAAAATAATCAGGTGCGTCATCTGTATGAAAGCAGAGCAGGATATTTTTCCCCCCAAGAAAAGTAAGTTTTAGGTTAATACATTTTTATATACTATATACTATTCGGGCCAGATTTATGAAAGGGGATAAAATATAAACTGTCCAAAACAACCAATCAGATGCCTTTTACATTTTACCAGAGCTGAAAGCTGCGCTGTGATTGGTTGCTTTGGCCAGTTTACACCAGTGTGTATTTTATACCCCTTTATAATTCTACCCTTATATACCTACATATAGATGTTTTGAGCCCTGTCCACTTCACTTGCTGCTACAGAGTGGATCCAACAATGTTGTAAGAATTTTTTTTATTAGTCTTTGTTATTTACAGTCCATTGCCGCTGCAGACCTCACATGCCACTGCATCCAGTGTTACCTTTCTCTCCCAGTACTGTATATTAAGTAATAATTGTGACCTTATTAAAGCAAAAGACAATCCCTTGAAGTGATATTTTACTATGACATTGTTTTATTGTTTACACAAGTCAGGTTACGTGCACACAGTATTTTGGGCCTTTTTTTTTTTTTTTTTTTTTTTTAAAAACCCAGGAGTGGAAACGTTTTCTGTGTTTTTGTATTTACACCTGGTTTTAGAGTAAAAAAAAAAAACTGACCAAAATGAGGCTCAAAAAAGGACCTCATTCACACGTCCGCGGATTCGCAGTTAAAGGGCAAATTTATATCCTACTGCTTTCTGCGTGTTTATTCACACATCTGTGATCCGGACACACCAGTAGAAGTCTATTGAATTTGTGTTTTTGGAGACTTTACCTCTGTAACATCTGGGGGCAAAAAATATGGATCTGCAGTTCAGCCTAGTGTCATTTTTTTTTACCACTCCCCCCCCCCCCCTTTTTTTTTTTTTTTTTTTTTTAAGTCCTTTTACTGAAAGAAAAAAAAAATACAGTTTAAACTACGGATGAATTTTTGTGGATTGCGGATTGTGGTCTGCAAAAATATTCTGACGTGTGAATGAGGCCTAAGGGTGCATATACTGCGTTTGCGCAAAGCCTCCCCACCCCCAAAGGTCTTAAGTGATTGCATTAGCAGCACCTCTGTACTCCACTTACGAGTGCTCTCTAGTCTATTGTTTGTCTTATGTTTATAGAGTCTCTCGACTCTTGCAATGGCGGATGTTGGGCGCGTGGGCAAGGTAGGGTCGAGCGGGTTTTGTTTCATCATTTAGTGCACTTTAATTTACAGTATTAAGTTCTTTCTTTTGCTTTATTTTCTCTTTGTGCTCTGTTTTCATATTTGATTTCGCAGCCAAAAAACTCCTGTAAAATTCTTCAGTTTGAAATTTTTAGCACCATTTGAAGGAGAAGTTCGGGCTAATCGATGCTGGAAAGAGGGAGGATAAAAGAAATGTGTTCTTACCTCCCCCGCTCCAGCACTGCTGGCCATGTACCGCCACTCCAGTCCCCTGGTCTTTGGCTGCTTCCTGGTCTAATCCGGAACCTGATCGCGATGTGTGCGGTCCGCTCAGCCAGTCAGCGGTCGAAATGGGAACAAAAAGCGACCGTATGTGGCCACCAGCGCTGGAGTGGGGGAAGTAAGAACATGTTATTTCTTTTATCCTCCCCCTCCCTAGCAACAATTTGTCCGGACTTCTCCTTTAAGCACTGTTCCTTGTGTTGGACAATGAGGCCTATCACTAGTGGAGGGGGATAGCACCCCTGTCTTCAACTAGTACAACCAATGAAATATGTGAGTAGTAGTCAGCCTGGTCATAGGCATTAGATTTTAGTCTATTTTGGTATGGGGTCCCCCAGTGTCTGCTGCAGGGGTTGAGGCATGGACAAGATGGGTTGGAATCATTATAATTAGAGAGAACCAAATTTACAGGAACGCCTTTTAGTCCTGGCGGCTGGAGAAGATGTATGCAGCTGTAAGTCCTGGGGCTACATCTATCTTTTCTACACACCAGGAGTCAAATGCAGAGCATCAGGGCTTCATGAACCTTTACTTACTGTAAATTTGGTTATCTCTTACTTTTAGTCTAGTTCCCTGAAGCCAGTGATTATTGAAAATCATGAATCCTTATCAGTCTGGCTGTGACCGAGACCAATGATCATTTACTTTTGGTTATAATAAAGAGTGCCCTGTAGATTATTCCTAATTTCACGATCTGGTAATGTTAGGTACAATAGGTCACGTCAGGTAATGACTCTTGTCATTGTATATTGTAAAACATTCCATGGATATTCCGTAAAACTTGTGCCTGCCATATGAGAGTAGAGAATTTGCACCTACACTATAGGAATTACAAGATTTTAAAGCAAGCGTCTTACTTTTGTACAGTAAACTAGTATTTACTCTTTCCTCTTTTCCACAGTGGCTAGTGGCTTATTCTGATCTAATGAACTGCCTTATTGTATGTGTGACATATGCAGATGGTGTATGGACCTCTAGATTTTTCAAGGGTAGACATTGTATGGGGCCTAACATGCCTTGCCTTGTGGTATACATCCCTAACAGAACTTAAAAGGGTGGTGTCATGAAGCAAAGAAGGTATAATCAGATGTGTACCATATACATATATGTATGTATAATATATATATATATATATATATATATATATACACCATTTTTCTTCTCTATGTATCTGAAAACTTCCTGGTTTCCTCTCTGAACTGGGACCCTGCTTTTGACGTGCAAGGGTACGTGCACACTACGTAATCCCGACGGAAAACCTGTTCCGGATTCCACAGCTTGCACAGGTTCATTCTTTGGATGGACGGCGGAATCCGCCCGTGCATGCAGTGGAGTCTTTGGCAGAGGTTGAAATGTGCGCGGCCGCCAGCGGGTGCGAGCTGCTGAATCCGCAACAGGTTTTCCGTCGGGATTCTGTTGTGTGCACGTACCACAACCGAGCTGACATTTTCCCACAATCCCCCTTGCTTGCATGTGAAGTTAAAACCAACTGCCAGTACTAATGGGACAGATCATGTGACTGCAATTGCAATTGCAACTGTACCTGGCCAGCCATTACCTGCGGCAACATTGGTGAGTCTGTATCTCTTGAACGATACATTTTAGAAAATGCTTGTAAATTCGGAATGGGTTACATTAAACATAATGCTTCAGTATAGACCTAGTTTCCTTCCTGACACCACCCCTTTAACTTAAAGGGGCAAGTTTATTAGTAAAGTCTTTGGGGGCAAGTTCTGGCGCTATGCAGAAAGTGTCTCAGCTGGGACTAACTAACCACGCCCAGATGGCACCCAATTATGCCCCTGTAATGGACCTGCTGTTTAACAGATAGGAAGACAGACCCCTGGGATGGTTTTCGGACCCCATTGTGCCAGTTTTATAGTCCTAACTAATATTGGTAAATCTGCCCTACCAAGCCTAACATTAAGTAACTTTTATATGTGGCATGTTTAATAGGTTAAAGGGATTATCCAGTGCTACAAAACCATTGCCACTTTCTTCCAGAGACAGTCCAGAGACAGTCGTGCTGTCTCTGAAAGAAAGTGGCCTTGTTTTTGTAGCACTGGATAACCCCTTTAAGGGATTTTCTTTTATTTTTAAAATATCCGGGTGGGATTTATTTTGTTCTTTTTATAATGCACATGTGATACTGTGTAAAATAACAGTTGTTTTTATGCTTTATTTGATATGAAATGAGCTTAAATCCTGCAGACCAGATGTACATGGAATTGACCGGTTACCACGTCGTACCAGTATGATATTTCCTATGGTCAGTTGTGCGGTTTTCACCTTTTTTTTTTTTTTTTATTAAGCACTGCCTTCCTTTCTCTAACACTTTCCAAAGGTGCATAAACTGCAGTTGTAATTTATGTAGTTTTTTTGTGGTTTTTCATTTTATGTATGGTTATTCTTCTAACGTTGATTGAGCTCTGTTTAAATGTGAACGCAGATTTGTTCCTGTTTTTAATGAAGGATTATTCCATTGTTTAAATAAAATCAGATTCCATGTTCCAAGTCCATTTGTGGACCACCATGTTCATTGTAACTTGGCTCCTATGTAATATTTGCTGCGATGAATTACAGTGGTTTATAACACTACATTAAAGTCTACATGTCAGAAAAGTATCATGCCAAATGTTTTTACTATTCTTTCTTTAAGAACATTAGAGTCACCAGTATAAATGAACGTGTTTTCGTATATACCGTTTGATATGTTCTGTATGTTATGGCGCACATTTCCTTTGTATCAATGTACATACAAGACTAATACATCTTAACCAATGTCTGTACGGAGCAAACCAGTGTCCCATATATACACTAAGCCTTATTCACACTTCCCATAGCCTCGTGCCTAATGTAAATGGTGCTGCCGTATGCACTCACATGTATGAATGTACACCAGGAAGCCTGTATTCAGTAGCCTGCATGAGAAAGTAGTTCTCCTCACATTTTCAAGCCTTGAATCTGTTGATTCTATATAACATTCCAGTATAATAAATCAATGTGCTCTCACCCATTTAAAGTGACCTTATTACTTAGTAAAGTAGAGACAACTTTGAAGTTATTATTATTCCCAGTCATGAGCTGTGGCTTGGCCTGTATAATGGCTGCCTAAAACTGGTCAAGTCACTTATTTTCGAACCCTAAAATGTGTTTTATTTAAAGGGATTATCCAGGATTTAAAAAAAAAAAACACACACACACACACACACACACACACACACACATATATATATATAATATATATATAATTTAGTTATTTATTATATATGTGTTTGTGTGTGTGTTGTTTATATATATATATATATATATATATATATATATATATATATATATATATATATATATATATATTACAATTCAGCCCCATTCACTTCAATGGAGCTGAGCTACAAAACCCACACCTAAACTGAAGAGTGGTGCTGTTTCTGGAAGAAAGTGGCCATTTTTTTTGTAAGCCTAGACAACCCCTTTAATTAAAGAGGTTTTCCATCTCATAAAGTAATCACATATTACTTGAATATGCCATCAGTTGTGTAAATCCAACCTCTGGGGCATCTACCACTCCTGAGAATAAGAGGCTGCAGTGCTGGGGTATTGCTGCAGCCTCTGTGTTCTCTGCCTAGCAGCGCTACCGATCTCTGCAGCCAGACACATTATAATGCAGAAGCCCCTCACATCCAGCTGGCTAAGAGCCACTGTGCCTGGGAAAAACACTTAAAGGGAATGTGTCATCAGAAAATGACTAATGTTTGTATGTTATACATATTTTTTCAAAGAATTTTTGGTGACTTTTTTTCAAAATTTCCTTTTTTTTCTATCTATGTTATAAAATAATCCTGATATCTTGCAGTTTTCATTCTCACCACTGGGGCTAAAACTAAGCTGAGACTTACTATCTGTCTATAGTGATAAGAGAAGGCTGCTGTAAAGTGATCTGTACAGTATTGCAGCGTCATGTGACACCAGTAGATAGAGGAGACAATAGCAGCTCCCTGTGGAATGACCTCTTCACAGGTCACAGACCGCGCTCAGTAATGTTTTACATTCCTCTGAAGGGGACAGAGTCTGTCTGTTGATGTCTATGTCCATGAGTCTTGCTATAAAGCATGTCACTAAAACAGCTCCGGCAAGATGGCCGCCCCCATAAAAATATACAAAAAGTAAAATAAATAAGAAAAATTATAGAAAGTAGAAACAGATTAGAACAAAAGAGCAACTTTTCAGTATCTGACCCTAATCAGTAAATGAAAATTTAGGTGACACATTCCCTTTAACCAGCACATTAGTAAAAGCCCTACTACACAGAATGCTAAATTAGGCAGCTATCATTCCATGTAGTATAGACAACTATCAGCCAAACAGCCAGCTATTGTTCGCTTGTCAGCTGTTGTTTAAAAATCTGCCGCCAACTGCACATTTACCATTGTAATAGCCGATGGACGGCCGACTGCTGAATAAAGGGGTACTCTGACGTCAGTATGTAGAAAAAATGAAAAATATTATGCCTCCCTCTCAATGCTGCCCCAGTATCTTCCTGCCATATCTCTCGGTCCCTCGCTGACTGCTGCCCCAGAAAAACACATCTCTGTATTGACAGCCCGCTCAGCCAATCACTGGTCGCCACGCTGTCCCCTCTTGGTCAGTGATTGGCTGAACGGGCAATCACTGCTGAGGTGGTTTCATTGGCTGTGGTAAGCGGGGACCCAGAGACATGGCAGGAGGACACCGGGGGAGCGTGGAGAGGTAAGCATAACATCTTTATTATTTTCTTTATACTGACGCCGCAGTACCCCGTTAAGGCAAGGGCTGCATGGATAACGATGCCATGTGTATGGAGAGGTCAGGAGAAAGAACTATCTGACAAAAAAATGGTCAACTATCAGTTGTTATAGGGGTACGCCAGTGAAAAAAAATTCACATCAACTGGGGCCAGAAAGTTGTAATTTACTTCTATTTAAAAATCTCAAGTCTTCCAGTACTTATCAGCTGCTTTATGTCCTGCAAGAAGTGGTGTATTATTTCCAGTCTGGAGAACAGGAGAGTTTTTATTTGGAGATTTGCTGCTGCTCTGGACAGTTCCTGACATGGACAGAGGTGGCAGCAGAGAACACTGGAAACAATAAACAATTTTCTGCAGGACGTACAGCAGCTGATAAGTACCGGAATACTGGAGATTTTTAAATATAAATAAATTACAAATCTCTGGCACCAGTTGATTTGAAAGATTTTTTTTTTTTTTTTCTGGAGTACTCCTTTAAGCTGTAGCCTTTAGTGATATGACACTACTTGATGGAATGAGAATATTTTGGAATGGAAATAGATGGAAATTTGCTATTTTAATAGTCCAATCATTTCCTAATCTTCTTGTATATACCATTATAGGTTTCTATCTTCATTTTATAATTGCTGGATAACAATGTCCCCTCTCCTGTCCATAGATTGCTAGCTGTAGGTGTAAAGGGCTGGGGAGTTCCTGTTGTGCATGTACTCCAGCCATATTGACTCTTTATAATGTTGCTATGTTCCTGTATTTTCCAGAGGCCCCACGTTTTAGAATATCGTACACCTTTAGTAATTGCCTTAATTCTGTGACCCGTGATGCTTTATAAACTGTTTTAGAGGATTAACCTACTTGATTTCTGTACTAATACGTTTTCCTAATAAAAATGCACTTTATTCGCAAACAAAGTAATGTTGTCTTCTTTCCTCAAAAGTATTCTCTAAATCAGGCGTGTCAACTCAGCCCCCCCAGCTGGTGCAAAACTACAATTCCCATCATGCCTGGACAGACTGAGTTTGACACCTCTGATCTAGATCATTTAAAGTTGCTATTGCCGAACACTAGTTGAGCAGATTTTTTGGGCTCGGCAAAGTTCTCCGGACCAAAAAAAAAAAATCGATGTTTGACTCCCTGAAGCTGGAGAAGTTGGATGTCGCCCCAGAAAGCAAATAAAAACACCAGATGACATCAAGAGCATTTCAGGACTTTTGGTATGTAAAAGATTCATGGGATGATTCCTTTTATTTAAGGTGACACTGTTCCCCCCCCTTTTTGCATTCTGACTTCTGTACACAGGTGTAATGGGTAAATTTTTCAGTTTTTATACCATGTACAGTCATGGAGAGGATGGGAAACACAAGGGCGGACAGAGACTGCAGGGTGCATGAAGGAATGAGCAGGGCAGATGTGGGCACATACATGCAGCACTCTCTGTCCGGGGAGAGAGGGGTTACAGTTATGGAGAGATTATGTCCACAGTCCTGTCCTCTGATGTAAGCCCCAGCCTGAAGTGGATCTGCTATGATTTGGAAGGTGAGGGAGACTTCCTGGGTCAGAGTACAGTGCTATAGACCCCGCTATGCAGACCATGCCCCTCCCCCACTCGCCCTCCCACCCAGTACAGGGAGCTCTTAAACCAAAGCAATGCTCTTAAGCCAAGTCACAAATTTGAAAAAAGTGTGAGCTGCTCTTGCAAAAGGCTCTTAAACCAAGGTACCACTGTATGTGTTTGTGTATATATACTGATATATATATATTTTTTTTTTTTTTATTATTTTTTTTTTTATTATTATTTATTTATTTTTTTAAGTTTTTTTGAATTACCTCTTTAATTTGTGGTAGATTTTACATAATGACTTCAATGGCATGAAAAAAACAAAACAAAATCCCACTGCAAATCCAACAGGTGAACTTGAAGGGGTTGTCTGGGACTTTTCAATAAACTAGCATCGCATTGACTTCTGTGGGTGTTGTATGTTCCTACACAGTTTTTTTGCTCAGTATTTTGTAACCAAAACCAGGAGTGAATTGAAAACACAGAAAGTCTATGGTCACACACTGTTGAAATTTAATGGATGGCTGCCATTTAATGGCAAATAACGGCCGTTATTTTAAAATAACTGCAATTGTTTTGAAATAACAGCCATTATTTGCCATTAAATGACGGCCATCCACTAAATTTCAACAGTGTGTGACCATAGACTTTCTGTATCTTCTATCCACTCCTGGTTTTGGTTGCAAAATACTGAGCAAAAAAACTTTGTGGGAACATAGCTTAGGGTGCAAGAGCTCAAAATAAAAGTGGTTAAAAAAATAATAATTAGTCAGTTATGGTCACAAGCGGACGCTTTATGTTGTCAATAGTTCTGGAAACATTGCGCCCCCATTGGTGAATGCTGAAGACATAGTTTCTGCTAGATACATTCATCAGCTTGTGCTTTAGGGTCCTATTACATGGAGCGATTTTTAACGACTAATGATAAACAATTGAAAACGAGATTGTTTATCGTTAACCTGAAATCGTTCACCATATTATCTGACATCTTTGAAGCCAAAGCCATGAACAGACTATAAAAAGGGATCAGGTCATAAAGGAAACCAGAGATTTCTCCTCTTTTCAAATCCATTCCTGGCTTTGGCTTCCAAAATCTGTCCGATAAATCTTTCTGTGTAAACGCACCCTTACACAGAACGATGGTCGTTAGTTACAATCATTATTTCAATCGTTATTATGATCGTTTATTCCAAAACAATGAACAATGTGCAATTACAATGAGCGATTAGTGAACAAATGCAGAACCTGAGCGAACGAATGTGGAATTACAGCAAACGATTAGCGATAATTTTAGGTTCCAATCTAAATCAACGACATACGAACGATTTTTTGATCGTTGCCTGCAATAAGAACGATTTTCGTTTAAATTCGAACGATATAACGATTTTTTGCACGATTATCGTCCCGTGTAATAGGGCCCTTAGTGCATATTGTAATCTGATCTGTACAGATTAGTGAACAGTTTATAGTTGGTTAATAAATGTCTGAACATTTTTATTACAATTGTCTAACACTTGGGACATATCTGTTCCCTTTCTGGGACAGTCCGTATTGGATCAGTATCACCGTCTCCTATATTTGTAAGCCAGTGCTAAAATTAGTCCTGGCAAATTGCCTTCCCCAAAGGCAATGGGTCAAACGGTGCACCTGTGAAGCAGCTCAACCCTGTGTCATGTACACTGACTGGACGGCACAAGGCGAGACCTTAATGTTATGCACTGGTAAATAGACTTATGGTTCGGCATATTGACCTGGTATATTCGGACTCCTGCTATTCTGTGCGTTAACATCTGCACCGCTTGGTTGGCAAAATCTCTTTCTTCCAGCAATGGACGGCAAGACAGAAGATCTGGTATGTACTGGCTGTGACCTGTGTCATGTCTCCTGCTGCAGGGCAGTTATGTGTAGTAAATAGCCTGGTGGACTGGCCGCATGTCCTGACAAACATGACGGAGGGTTGAATGTATTTCAGAATTTTGAGACTAAAAAGTTGCAAAGTTTTTGTGGGTTGGCACTTCAGCGGATGAGGTGGCATTGATAAATCTGACCTTATACAGTCCCTATAGGTGTCTGACACACCCTGCTGCATCATCGCTTATCCTTAACGTGCGTTCACATGGGACTGAGTTAGCCGAAAGAGACGCAGCACTAAAAAATTATTGCAATTTATTGTATTACAGCTGCAGTTCAAAAGAACACATTGAGTTGTATGCAGCTGTCACTCAATAGTCAAAATGAATCAGTCTGCTCCAAGTCACTGTACAACCCCAGTCTTACTGTTCCTTATGAAAAGTGACCCCTCTAGTGCGTTGTTTTTTTTGTTTGTTCTTTTTAAAGGTGTTGTTCAAAATTCTTTCAAATTAACTGGTCCCCACAACTGCCAGACATTTATAATTTACTTCTATTTAAAAATCTCAAGTCTTCCCATACTTATCAGCTGCTGTATGTCCTGCAGGAAGTGGTGAATTCTTTCCAGTCTGACACAGTGCTCTCTGCTGCCACCTCTGTCCATGTCGGGAACTGTCCAGAGCAGCAGCAAATCCCCCATAGAAAACTTCTCTCAATGCTGGAAAGGATACACCACTTCCTGCAGAACATACGACAGCTGGTAAATACTGAAAGACTTCTGATTTTTTTTAATAGAAGTTAGTTACAAATCCCTGGTACTTTCTGGAATCCGTTGATTTAAAATACAGTGGTGCCTTGGATTACGAGCATAATTCGTATTGGGACCGCGCTTGTAATCCAAATCCACTCTTACACCAAAGCAAATTTTCCCATAAAAAAATAACTGATTTGCAGACAATTGGTTCCAGACCCCAAAAATAATGTATATTTACATATGTACGTACATATGTACATACCACTGTATGTGTTTGTGTATATATACTGATATTTATATCTATAATTTTTTTTTTTGTGAATTACCTCTTTAATTTTTGGTAGATTTTACATAATGACTTCAATGGGATGAAAAAAAAACAAAAAAACAAAATCCAACAGGTGAACTTGAAGGGGTTGTCTGGGACTTTCAATAAACTAGCATCGCATTGACTTCTGTGGGTGTTGTATGTTCTGTATACACTTTCATTATTTATATCTTGCTCTCACGGCAAGTCACACGACCACTTTATCATTTCTTTGAACCTGATATCATAGGAAGCAATATCTATTTCCTATTCCTTCCACTGGACATGATCACGGGTGGAGCAGGTGTCCCTCCCATGGCCTGGAATTCCATGTCGATTTTAGCCCCCCCCCCCCAAAAAAAAATAAAAAAATAAAATTGTGGGTGGAGCTTATACCGGAGCTCCGTAGAAACTGTAGCAGAAAGGACATCATGACACAGGGGCTGATGGCTGCCTTGTAGGTGGTTAGCCATGTTGTCTTGTAGTGTTGGAGTTCAACAAGGCAGCTATCAGCCCCCACTCTCCTCCATGTTATGCTGCCCATTCTGCTGCAGTTTCTACTGAGCTCTAATATTAGCTCCACCTACAGAGGCGGGGCTAATAGCTCCACCTACAGAGGCGGGGCTAAAATCAATATGGAATTCCAGCCGGACCCCTGCCCCACCCTCCTTACTCCACCTGTGATTATGTTATATATGTGGTCATGTGACACAAGAAGAGCTAGAAATAAATAACGTGTAGATAGAACATTCAGCACCCACAGAAGTCAATGCAATGTTAGTTTATTGAAAAGCCCCGGACAACTCCTTAGGGTATGTTCACACACTTAACAATATGTCCCTTGGGTTTTTGTCACATACTGTACTCTTGATTCAATCTTAAGGGAGAAGTCCAGCAATTTTTTAAATTTCAAAACCATCAAGGGGAATATAACAAAAAACACTACTTTCCTCTCCCCGTGCCTGTGAAGCACCGTGTCACCACTCTGGGACACCCGCCAGAAGGGGGGGGGAAACACATGGGATTGCCCAATCAGCAATCATGGACGGTAGTGCTGTCCCACCCCAGTCAAGGACAGCTGTTTCGGAGTATTTGCCCCTCATCAGTGTGGAGTAGGATTCTGGCCAGTGGGAGCAATGCCTAGTAAGTGCATGCAAAAGGATGCTGGTTGACCTCAGGGCGATCAACCAAAACACCAGAATCCTACTCCACACTGATGAGGGGCAAATACCCCGAAACAGCAGTCTGTGGATGAATACCTTGCTTGGGTGGTTTCCTTGACTGGAGACATTCCTTGGCTTGGTTGTTCCTTCCCGGAGGAAGGTCTGGCTAGCTCACTCACGTCAAGACACGTGATGGTGTCTCTGCAGTGTTCTTTTGCATATTTTACTTCCCAGGGGGCAATATTCTAGAATACACTGACGTCGAGACATGTGAGGGTGTTTCTGCGGTGTTTAGGTTGATCTCCCCGAGGTCAACCAGCGTCCTTTTCCACCCCAGTCACTGACTGGCTGAACAGGCAGTCCATCAACTGGGTTGTGACGTTTCAGCCATAGGAAATCCCGAAGCCTGGCGGGGGTCCCGGAGCAGCAAGCCAGCGCTGCAAAGGCAGAGGAAGAGTTACCAAGTGATTCTTTATTATGTTCCCCTCCGCCAGCTGTGAAATTTTCAGAATTACTATACTACTTCTTTAATTTTGGCCATAGACGCATATTACACCCATTCAATGGGGCAAATTGTCATCTGGCATCTTCTACACCAGGGGTATGGAACCTTGGCTCTCCGGCTGTTGCAAAACTACAACTCCCATTAAACCTGGACAGCCAAAGCTTTAGCTTTGGCTGTCCAGGCATGATGGGCGTTGTAGTTTTGCAACAGCCAGAAAGCGAAGGTTCCCTACTCCCTTGTTCTACACCTAAAACAATAGGCAGAAAATAAGTGACATTCCGCATACTCCTTAGTATTCTGAATGCTCCCTGGGGTGTGAATCCTTATAGATTGTGTGCGCTTATATTACAGGTATAGGGATATAGCTATTATTTTAATTTCGAGACGGATAAAAGTGTTAATATGTTTTCACCATACAGTTTATTAAGTATATTCCACCCCAAGATAAGCAAACTGTGGAATAATACAGTGAAAATTCTTTCTGCTAAAGTTTTTAATAAGAGTGGCTGATTATTAGCAGAGGATGATGATTTCTAGTGCTGCCACGCTGGAGAGAATAAAGGCAAGTGTTTCTGTGCAGCAAAGCCAGGAAATGACTTTGTATACCTGGATGGAGATAATCTGTATTAGCCGATGAAAGGGCACAGCTGAATCTTTTCTAATACGCGACTCCACCCCTCGGAAGGGATAATAGCATACTGCAGGCTCTGATTTCATTCCGCATGTAACACTATGCAACGTCTCCGTCAGTTTAGCGATGGGTCCTCGGATTACCTTATTGTAGAGCGTCGATGGTGGAAGTTGAAGAAAAGTTTAATCCTTAGCGTTTGTTACAGAGGAGTCCCTATCCTGCAGAATCAGATGCAGAGTACGTCTGCAGATCACAACTGTGAGTATTAGTCGGTATTCTGTTATTTATTAAATATAGAAGGTGGATACATGGCATTAGCACGTTTATAGGTATTGTGCACCGTGGATTTATTTGGTGTATATATATATATATATATATATAATATAATATTTATTTATTATTAATATTAATTTATTTTTTACTATTTATTTTTTACTATTTTGGTAAAAGAGTAGGGTGAAGCCACTTTCAGATTTTTTGCAGAAATTTCTGCATCTCTCATTCTTTGGAATGGGGCTTGTAGGAAGTAATGTGTTTTTTGTGTTTTTTTTCGCTAAACCAACATTTATTGTGATACCTAAAAGGTAATTTTCTGCAATCTACAAGGACTAAAGGACGATGGACGCAACACACATGGATGTAATGGATGTCTATAAGTACCTAACAGATTCTTTACCTAGCAATGCTGCAGGTAGTTAGGCTGGTGAAGTGTGTGCGCTTGTACTTGGGGCTTATGTGGATAAGGAAAGCATTCTTTTTCTGGTGCAAGTTGAATCATCAATATCTTTCCATTAGGTGTTAAAGGGGTTATCCAGCGCTACAGAAACATGGCCACTTTTCCCCCTATCTTGTCTCCAGTTCAGGTGCAGTTTGCAATTAAGCTCCATTTACTTAAATGGAACTGAGTTTGAAACCCCACCCAAACTGGAGACAAGAGAGGGGGAACGTGGCCATGTTTTTGTAGCGCTGGATAACCCCTTTAATAGGTTTACTTTATGGTGCGTTTACACAGGCAGATTTATCTGACCAATTTTGGAAGCCAAAGTCAGGAATGGACTTGAAAAGACAGGGAATTTCAGTCTTTCCTTTATGACCTGCACCCTGTTTATAGTCTGTTCCTGGCTTTGGCTTCAAAAATCTGTCAGATAAATCTCTCTGTGTAAACGCACCATTAAACATGTAATCTTTTGCCTTGTGTCAGTCTGAGCCTTGTGTAAGCTTCCCTCCCAGTACAAGCAGTAACTGGCACCTTTATAGTAGTGGTTGTCAGGACCTGCTGGGAGTTGTAGTTTTGCACCAGCTGGAGTGCCGCAGTTTTAGAAACGACTGTTCTATGGAAATACAGCCCAAATAAGAATGTTGTGCAAACCTTGTTATATGATTATTATAGTGTTATTCTCTATAGCCACCAGCATGTATATATATATATATATATATATATATATATATATATATATATATATATATGTTTGTATAGATTATTTGGTAGCATTTAAAGTTGCACTTTATATTCTAAATTCATTCCCATTCTGGCCTGATCTATGCTTGCTTTTATCACACACAGAAATATAATTGCAATCATATTATGAGTAACAAAAGTTATATTGACAGCTAGAATGAGTTAATACAGCAAGTCAATATTTGCAGTGTTGACCCTTCTTCAGGACCTCTGCAATTCTCCCTGGCTGCTCTCAATCACCTTCTGGACCAAATCCTGACTGATAGCAGTCCATTCATGCACAATCAATGCTTGCATTTTGTCAGAATTTGTTGTTTTTTGTTTGTCCACCCGTCTTTTGATGATTGACCACAAGTTCTCAATGGGATTAAGATCTGGGGAGTTTCCAGGCCATGGACCCAAAATCTCTATGTTTTGTTCCCTGAGCCACTTAGTTATCACCTTTGCTTTATGGCAAGGTGCTCCATCATGCTGGAAAAGGCCTTGTTGATCGCCAAACTGCTCTTGGACGGTTGGGAGAAGTTGCTCTTGGAGGACATTCTGGTACCATTCTTTATTCATGGCCGTGTTTATAGGCAAGACTGTGAGAGAGCCGATTCCCTTGGCTGAGAAGCAACCCCACACATGAATGGTTTCAGGATGCCGGTTACAGTTGGCATGAGACAAGACTGGTGGTAGCGCTCACCTCGTCTTCTCCCAATAAGCTGTTTTCCAGATGTCCCCTAGCAACCAATCAGATTCCACCTTTCATTTTCCAAAGAGTCTGTGAGGAATAAAAGGTGGAATCTGATTGGTTGCTAGGGGCAACTGGGCCAGTTTCACTTTACACCATGTTAGATAAATCTCCCCCTGTATGTTTCCTGTTAGATGCAATACACACACACACACATTTAACCCCACATTTGGCACACGGGTACATTGGGTGCCTGAGAAGATTTGTGTAATGGTCCTGACCTTGGCCAGCCTTAGGCTGCATTCACATATCCTGTAAATTACGGGCCATATGGATGGGGAAGCCCTGTCATGGATTATTCGCCCGACATGATGTACCAATATCCTGCCAAAAGCGGGGAGACTCTTTAAATCTCTGCGGCACTGTAGTGGCAGAGTCGCTCAATTTTGATCTTTGAAAAGTGCACAAGCACAAATTACTGCACAAATGATATATTACCCCTTAGGCCCCGTTCACACAGAGCAAGATGTTCATTCTTCAGCGCCGAGAGATGCCCATAGAGTGTGTAGATTGTGACACGGAGGCTGGCGGCATCAGACCGCTCTTGCTCTGTGTGAACGGGGCCTTATTCTTTTTATTGTGGAGCAAAGAACAAATAGGACAGTATAAGAGAAAACTTTAGTGTATAACTGTTCACCCCCCCCCCTAAAGTCAGTACCATCTATCTTTCTCATGGACCAGTTTTCCATGTGTCACTATGGGGGTGGTATTTTTGGTTTTGCACTAGACATAGCGTTTTCCTTGGTAGCCATTGGGGTAAATTTTGGTCTCACCTGAGCAGAGCACCTTCCTCCGTACATTTGGAGAGACTCCCCAATGCCTCTTCCATACAGCCCAGCAGTATGGAGTGTACGGCTTATTGTGGTGGTATGGACAGATCCTCCAGTCCTCTGCAGCTTTTTCAGGGTTACTTTTGGTCTCTGTGCTGCCTCTCTGATTCATGCCCTCCTTGCCCGGTCTGAGAGTTTTGGCGGACTCTCTTTTTCGGCAAATCTGTTTTTGTTCCATGTTCTTTCCAGTTGTTATTGGTTTTGATGGTGCTCCGGGGTTCATCAGAGATTTGGATAATTTTTTAAAACCCAACCCTGACTTCTCAACAACTTGAGGGGGGGGGAGTGGCCATGTTTTTGTAGCGCTGGATAACCCCTTTAAGCAAGGGCTGCAAGGACATCAGTAACAATATCTGTGCAACCCTTGCTAACCGATTATCGGGCTGTGTAATAGGCCCAGTAAACTAGCGCTGATCTGGCATTGTTTATAGTATTAATCGGCCCTAAAGAACATGGCCTGTTGGTGGACCATGAGGACTGGAATTGAGACGCACTGATATAGAAATGTCCTGGGCCTTCATGGTGTTGCTTGGTTAGTGGGGCCTCTTGCTTTATGGCGTTGCAACCTCTGGGGCCTTTTAGAGAAGGTGTGTATACACTGACAGACCATGTGGCACTTAGATATGGCTTCATATGTGAAGGAGCCAAATATGTATTTACCCCCGTTCTTACCATTATGCCATCTGAGGTCCTTTAACATTGACGTTCTTGTTACCATTGCACATGGCTGGGATATATTAGGCAGTAAGCAAGTTCTTCAAGATTATGTATTGGAAGTAGGAAACATAGAGAAGCAAAAGATTCCGGAAGACTTTGACTATGCCAAAATTAAAGAAGGGAAAACAGAAGTGTATTCATCCCGAGTGACCAGGAGCCATTCCTCATCGCCTCCAAAGGATAAGGCTACGTCTCTTGTTCCCACTTTATTGCTTTCCTCTTCTTCTCCACTTAAAAGTCTCCATAAAGCTTTTCCCTGGCTTCATATTTGTTCATCACTAAGTAATCTTCCTACCGCAGAGTGAAGACAGACTGTCAGCTTCACTGAGGTTACCTTGCCCAGAAGTCTGCTACTTCTGATGATTTGCTATAGAGAGTTAGGATCCTGTTCTCCTATTTTCTGTGTGTACGGAGATTAACAATTAACTCCATACTTATAGTTATGGTCTCCTTCCCCTAGTTCTAAATCTGCCTTTTTCTGCTGAAGACACAGAAAACTGTGTGTGAGCTGTTCTCTCCATCTCTGCTCCGTACCCCCTCCTACCTCCTCCTTTCCGGGACAACACTATCCCTCGCCGGCTGTTTCTGCACTCTGTAATGCCGGAAGGGTTAATGTGAGGTCACCAGCAACTTGACCTCAGATTAACCCTCCCAGATATCAGGGACCCTTGCAATGTCAGTAATCGTAATAATAGAAAACATCTTGTTAAATGGCTACAAAACCCTGCTTTGTTTTCATATTTCTCCCTGATTATTAGTAATTGTGCATCTTATTATTCCCCTGCAGTGTTATTTTTCAGCATAGGTTACCAGCTGCTCCTGCTATGAGTAATGTGTTGGACTGGATGCCCTAGTGAAGCTGACAATACCGCAGCTATTTTTAAATATATATATACACTGCAATCTGTACAGTCTCTGTGGGTCTCTTGTATCTAACTTCAAATAGAAAGTTCTTTTTTATGTGTCTCATTATCTCCTCTTGTAAGAATATCTGCTCAACATTTTCCCACAAATGCCATTTGCATAGTTGACAAAAGCGCAGAAGATGGCGGCTATCTGAGTAATTAAAATGGGGGGAAAAATCGGGATGAACACAATCTACCGTTCCTGTATATACCTCTACTCCCACTATTATACACTTGCACTTCGGAACCTCGGTGAAATATCTGGAGTGAGTGATTGATGGAAGAGAACGCCACCTAGCAATTGTATATACATTCCTAAGATAAAAAAAGAGTGACTCTCTCACTAAGGTGTCTAACTCACAAAACATCGTGAAGTAAAGGACAGGATTATAATTAAAGAAGAAAAAAATATTTAATCAACTGGTGGCAGAAGGTTATACAGATTTGTAAATTCTTTAAAAAAAACTCAAACGTTTCAGTACTTATCAGCTGCTGTATGTCCTGCAAGAAGTGGTGTATTCTTTCCAGTCTGACTCAGTTCTCTCTGCTGCCCCCTCTGTCCATGTCAGGAACTGTACAGAGCAGCAGCAAATCCCAAGAGAAAACCTCTCCTGCTCTGGACAGTTCCTGACATGGACAGAGATGGCAGCAGAGAGCACTGTGTCAGACTGAAAAGAAATACACCACTTCCTGCAGGAGATACGGCAGCTGATAAGTACTGGAAGACTTGAGTTTTTTTTTTTTTTTTTTTAAACAAGCAATTCACAAATCTTCCTGATGAATAGATAAAAGCAGTGAGCACTCGCCCAAATATGCTGTATAAAATGTCCATTTATTTTATATCTTCCTTAGAGCAGGGGCAGAGAGTGTAGCAGGCATGTGCTCAACGTCCATTTTGTGTGGGAACAGCACATTAGCGAAAGTTGTGAAAATACTGACAGTGGCGGGGAGCTGGACAGGTAAGTATGTCCCCGCAGGAGCATAAATTAGTAGTTTATGCCAGACAATTCCCCTAATTGCTGCTCCATTGCCTCGGCAGGGAGGTTTTTCATCAGGCCTGCAAAGCTCATTGTCCTATTCATAATAGAATTACTGTACTTTTTGCTTTTATAAGACAAATTTTATAGCGAAAAAACCATCTTGCTAAAAAGTGACTGCATCTTATATTGTGCAGACAGGGTGACCTGACACTGCCAGACCCTCCTGACTGCTTCTCTACAAGGCGCTGATTCAGCCCTGTGCCCGACTGCCGAGCGACCTGTGCAGCTACTGACAGCAGCACAGTCCTCTCTCCTGCCGGACACTGATCATTGAGAGCAATCTGGATGTGATGTGCGTCATCTGCTACATGTAAAAAATCGTAGAAAATGTGTCAACAATGTATATAGTATAACAGTGTATAGCACCGTGTGTGTCTGTAAGTATGTTTATGTAGCAGAGGTGTGTGTATATTTTTATATAGTTTTTCCTGTTTTCAGTTGTCTAAGCGAGGGGTGCGTCTTATAGGGGGGGTTCCATGGAGAGATGGCAGCAGATTGTTGCTATATGAGGCAAACGACTACAACGATCGGCCAATAATCATTCCGTGTAATAGGGCCTTTAGAAATGGGAGAATGCATTCTTTATTTTCCACCAGTCGGCTATTGCTGTGTGGTTAAAGCCTGAAGATTATAATTAATTTCTTATACAGTGTTCATCATTTCTGGATTGTAAAAAAACAAATTGTAATTGCTCAACAATTTTCATCTACTAGATCGGCGCTCGCTTGCCCGGCCTATTAGGCGGCTCGATTATTAAGGGCTGAACAGGCATAGTTAGTGATGTCCATGCAGCCTTTGCTGCATATATAAAAATAATAAAGTTATTACTTACCTCTCCAGGCTCTCCTGCATCCTCCTGGCTTTTTCCCACTAATCCCAGCTGCCGCTGAAGTTTCTATACCGCAATTTAGAGATTGCTTTAAAAACTTCAGCAGCGGCTGCGGTGAGCCGGGAATGTGGACAGTCAGTCAGCTGATCTTAAAGGGGAACTCCAACCAAAATGAAAATCTGCCTGCAGGCTGGGGGGGGGCATTATAAAAGAAGTTCTATTTACCTGTCCCCATGCCCCTGTAGTGCTGTTAAACAGTCTCTCAGATCCCTGCCAGAACTAATTTTCCACCTGGTTCTGTTGCTGTTTTGTTGTCCCACCACGGGTGTTGCTATTGGTTATGCCCTTCGTAAAAGCCTGTACTTTTAATAGTAAGTGGTAATGTAGTAGTACCAGAGTTTTGCCACAAGATGTCGTTGTTATTACTTTGTGTATTCAGATATTGAACAGCTGTAGGAACCAAAGGGTTATTGTTTTGTTTGTGTATCACACTGATCTGCACACCAATGAAAGTTCTTTCTTCGCTTCACCTATCATCTCTCTCTTTGCTTCTGTACACGCACTCCTCACCCACTCACAGCACACCCTTACAGACACTTACATGCACGGTAGGAAGGAAGTCTCATGGGAAGAGGAAGTGTAGGGTCTTTTGCCTTTGGATTCTGTAGGGGAAGGACGCAAGCTAGAATGCTCCCTGCAGCAGTCAAGTTGGGCCCTGGCTCCTGCCAGGTCCCCAGTCTAAGTGGTGGTCTAGACGGACAGTACATGCATCTAGATATCGAAAGGACAAGTCATCCTAACCCACGCCGTGGACCAGAGGGAAAAGTTGCTAGAAGCCTATCTCGCAGCGCGGGTGTCATCAGAGAACTCTGACTACTCTGCTCATACCAGGTAACAAGGTCTGGGGCTTGTGTCACCCTCTAGGACGGGTCACCTGACACTGGTGGGCAATAGGTGGTGTAAAGACCAAGAGAGTCAAAACACAGGCACAAGTATTTTCTCTCTACTCTCAAGTATATTCTTCTATTTCTACCCCCTGAAGTTCCAGCAGAGCACAGTACTACATTGAGTTGGGACTCTCTTGACATCCTCCTCTCTGCTCTTCTGATCCCCTTTTCTACCTCTCATCCTCTCATCACGCAACTCAGTTGGCACGGCTGTATCACTCCTTCTACTCTCAGTGCAGATCTGGACTTTAAAGTATTAAGTAACTTATCAAGTGTAAATTATTGTATCAAGGCAAAGTTGTATTATCTGCTGCCTACCGCAAGAATCTTCAGAGTAAACAAGATTCTATTTATGCTAAAGAGACTCTGTGATTCTTCACTAAGCACCGACACAGCACACACACCTTCCTTGGGTCATCTCCCCTTTCTGTGGGTGGCAGTGTCACTACTCTACTCCGGACCACCGTGACAATAGCCCAAGGGACCCCCAAATAACCCGGCAGGTCGCTGTTCACAGGGGAACGAGGTAGAGCCAGGGCACCAAAATAAAAGCAGGTGTGTCACCATACCTGTGTATGGCGTCACGACATATTACCATCGGGCAATGCTATATCTCGGCCAACCACCCGACCCCGCTAATAGATTGCCTGCTGAGCCAGTCAGTGACTGCAGTGGTGTCCTGCCCCAGTGGGCAATCCGTCAGCTGGGCCATCACTCATGACATCACTGGAGTAGGAGATCCAGGAGGCCGGCGGGGTGCGGGATTGATAAGGCGGCACTGTGGGGGCACGGGTAAGTAGAGCTTCTTTATTATTTCCCCCCCTGCCTGCAGACAAATTTTCATGCATGTCATAATTACATATATTGTGTGCGGCTATTTAGCTCCTTACATATACTGTACATTCTCTAGGTCATCTAGTAAGGTGAACTTATTTATGCCTTTTGGAAAAGCAGTCACTGGTGACAAGTGCCCTTTCAAACATCCACAACTAGTGACCTGGTCCTCAGACATCAGTAGGATGAACCCCCCCACAGCGGCCCGGATCAAGTGCTTCTCCTGCTCTTTACACGGTCAGACCCCTTCAACCTGGATCAAAGATTTTTCTCTTTGAAACGCTGATTCTAAAAACCTTTTGATTTTTAAAGGTGCATCGGCTAAGCCCTCAAATAAAGGTCTCCGATCTGTTTTATCTCACTAGCTTTCCTTGTGGATATAACCCTAGTGACTGCAGTTACAGCCTACGGAGGTTAAATCAAACAAAATTTTGTAATTTACTTCTATTAACAAATCTCAAGTCTTCCAGAACTTAACAGTTGCTGTATGTCCGGCAGGAAGTGGTGTATTCTTTCCAGTCTGGGATTTGCTGCTGCTCTGGACAAAGGTGGCGGCAGAGAGCACTGTGTCAGATTGGAAAGATTACACCACTTCCTGCAGGACATCCAGCAGCAGATAAGTACTGGAAGACAAATACAAATCTCTGACACTTTCTGACACCAGTTGATTCGAAAGTAAAACTGGAGTACTCCTTTAATGTTAACTGATTTAGATATAAAGATATGATATGAGAACATAAATTATAATATATCCATATTTGCTATAACAAAGACAAAGTGATGATTTAGGGTTAGTTATCTGTATTTCAGGTGAAACGAGGGCATTTGTAGAAATATTGTATAGTCATGTGTAAGTATTCTTCAGCCCGTTCCTGATGCTATGTCTCCCCCTTATTATGAGTAAACACAACTCTCAGCCTCCCTCCCACTGTGATGACAGAACACGATATACGGAATACGATCTGCAGATGGTTATCAGCCAGTGTGCTCCCACCCACGTCCACAAGCCTCAGCGAGCTTGGTTCATTGATGCTGCACGCTTCACTCACCAGGTACAGGGGAAGCGTGGAACAGTCTCTTCCTCAGTAACTACACATACAGCTTCCATGGCTGCACCATCTGCTCTCGACTCTTCTCTTGGAGCCTAAAAAAAAAAAAAAAATCACACTCCTTTCCGCCTTTGGGATTAAGCCGAGTCTTTTATCTTTCTTTATCGAAAATTAAATCGCACAAAAAGGAATTCTAGGTATTCAAGGAAGAGAAGAACCTGCTCCGGCTTCACTACCTGTCTTATAACCGGCACATAGAGAGTGGACCCCATGGAGGCACACTGACTTTGTGGTTTTAGTCATTCGCAGTCCGTGCCTAGGATCCTTGGAACCGACTCCGGACTTGTTTAAGAAATACTTGTTTTCTTGAATATCCCATGGAAGGAGATCTATTATTCTAGTAAAATATACTATATCCTTGGACTATCCAATTTTAAGTGACTTATCATTTCACCTGGACTCCTTAAAAATACTTGTCACCACCCAACCCAATGTCCCTTGGCTTCCGACACTTGTGAAGTATGGGACAGATCTGGAGGACTCTTTGTTTTCCATGGAGGTTAAGTTTCGAGTTTTTCTCGATTCCTCATGAAGAATCACCTTTACTTCTTCCTTTTTTTTCAACGACTTTCTAGGTTTTTATTCCTTCTCGACAATAAATGGGACAGGGCACCTATCATACAGAGGAGGCCAAAAAGGTAAAAAAATAATAATTTATTCCAATATAAAAGGGCTGGATATGGCGGACAAAGTTAGTAATAGTCAGGGAGCGGGTGGGAGGAAAGATAAGGTTACTGTTATGGAGAAGACGGGATGAATCACCAGCAGTCACCGAGGAATAAACTTCACCGTGATATGGAGATAATTAGTCTAAGGTTGTGGGAATGTTCGGATCTCTTCCATCTGGAGATAACGGAACACTGACACAGCAGAATAGAACACTCATGACAGCCGATTGGCTCATAGGTCAGAATGATACATTAATGTTTCGGGATTGTATTGATTTTTTTTTGTTATTTTTAGGATATGCTTAGTAACACGATATTGTCAGTTGTTATGTGTTATGTTCTGCACTGTTCCATCTACGGCTTTTACATTGACCTCAAAAGGAAAAGATGGATATTTTTTATTTATTTTTCTTGATTCTGACCTCTAATATATATATATATATATATATATATATATATATATATATATATATATATATATTTTTTTTATATATATATTAATATATATTAATATATATATATATATATTAATGTATATATATATATATTAATGTATGTATATATATATATTAATGTGTATATATATATATATATATATATATATATATATATATATATATATATTGTGGCATCATGATGACTTTGTGGCATCTAACTATCCTGGCGTTCTGTTCTAGGGGAAGAGCAATGATCATGCTGTTACTCCCCAGGAAGATTTGCACACCGACACCAAAGCTGAAAAACCAAGAAGGGACAAGGAGAAGAAAAAGTTGGTGAGTAATTACATAGACTAGAAAGGGTTAACCGGCCTATGAGGGGGGGGGGTACTACTAGTTTAACAATGCAAATGTAATCTGCTTTATTCTTCTGCTGCATCGCAATGTATAAGTAGACGCAAAGAGTTCCCTCTCCGTAGAACACACAATCCCAAGTGATGGTAAAGATTCCATTAACTTGTAATGGGTTGGTCAGGATTCTATTTAGTTTAATTGAGGCCATCAACAGCAAAGGCAACCTAATGGGAAGACCCTAATAGTAGTGTGATCAGAGCCTTAACAATCAGATTGTTAACAGAGATGTAAATATGCTTTGCCCACCTTAAAGGGGTACTCCGACATTCTTTTTTACTTTCATATCAACTGGGGTCATAAAGTTTATATAGATGTGTAATTTACTTCTAGTTAAAAATCTGAAGTCTTCCACTACTTATCAGGTGCTGTTTGTCCTTTGGGAATTGGTGTATTCTTTCTAACGTAACATGGGGCTCTCTGCTGCCACCTCTGTCCATGTCAGGAACTGTCTAAAGCAGGAGAGGTTTTCTATGGGGATTTGCTACTGCTCTGGACAGTTCCTGACATGGACAGAGGTGGCAGCAGAGAGCACTGTCAGACTGAAGAGAATGCACTACTTCCTGCAGGACATACAGCAGCTGATAAGTACAGGAAGACTTGAGATTTTTAAATAAAGGTAAATTACAAATCTGTAAAACGTTGTCATTTCTTTTGAAAGATTCCCCTCCCCCCCAGGGTACTCTCTTAACTGGTTTCCTACCAGTGTATTGTGTATTGTGTATATGTGTTTAGTTCATCTTAGTAAGAATTGCAGAGTGATTATTATTATTTATAATTTTTTATTATTATTATTATTATTATTATTATGATGAATATTACAGTCAAATCATCAGAGTAGTCAAAAAAAATGTTTAAGGCTAGGTTCACACTGCGCTTTTGCAGTCCGTTAACCTATACGTATAGGGAGAAAACGGATGCAGAAACTGATGCAATTGTGTGTCATCCGTCTGGATCCGTTTTTCCATTGACTTCTATTATTAAAAAAAAAAAAAAAAATATTGAAATGGATGCGTTTTTTTTAACGGACACAAAAGTAGTGTTGACTATGTTTTTCTGTTCGAGGGAGAGAGGAATCAGGCAATTTGAATTTTGACCACCTGACCCTTTTGTTCTAAGAAGGATCAGCCGCCACCATCAGTGTTTGGCAATGGCTCCTCCTGTTGCAAAACTACAACTCCCATCATGCCTGGACAGCTTTGGCTGTTCAGACATGATGGGAGTTGTAGTTTTGCAACAGCTGGAGGACCGAAGGTTCCCTACCCCTGTTCTATAGTCTCTCAATATTTGAGAGTAAATGCATTTGCTCCTGTTATATATAGCGGTAATATTGGTTTTACCATCTTTCTTTTATGCTCATGTTTTTTTTATACCAATTCTATGTAACCATTCACCTAATTTTGGTCTAAACTAGTAAAAATCTAATAAACTGAGTGTATAGGAATATATTACGTGCTGTAATTGGTTTCAAGACAGATGGCACCCCAACAGGATTACCCAGCATGAAAGTAGGTCACGATGCGGGGAAAAAAATGTAATCCTTTCTATTAACAAAATAAAAAGTTTTCATCATTATAACAGTACAGGAAAAATAGAAAATAACCATTGGTGTCAATGATAATACATACAGGTAATAAGCCATCGTACATTCTACCGGGTTACCAAGGGTTAAAGCGAATGTAACATCAGTACATTCACTTCAAAATGTCACTGTTGTTTTATTTTTTTTGCAGAAATCAATAGTCCAGGCAATTTTAAGAAACTTTGTAATTGGGTTTATTAGGCAAATATGCCATTATCTGCATTCAAAAAGACTTTCCCCAGGTCACCCCCCCTCTACTCCTCTCACATCCACTGCTCATTATCAGGAAATCTCGACTCTTTTACATCAGTCGAGCCCTGTGTAACCTATGGAGAGAGGAGGAGGGAGATTAGTCGCCAGCAGAGAACATTCAGAGGTCAGTGCTGACCTCAGAGTGATAGCCGGTGATCCTGTTCTAGTGCCTCATCTCCCTCCACCCCTCCCCTCTCCATAGAAAACCATGAAGACAGGGGGGAGAGCTTCAAACTGCTTTTTCATGATAAAAATGCATTTTTCGGCCAATAAACCCAATTACAAAGTTTCTTAAAATCGCCTGTACTATTGATTTCAGCAAAAAAAAAAAAAGTAAACGACATTGACACTTTAAGTTGCACATGGATAGAACCTCGCTGGCGCAGGGAAAGCTGGTGCCACGGCCCTTGCTTTGAACCGCGGCCAAGTTCCCGCGTACATTGCTGTTCTGTTCCGGGGCACTGGTCGGGGGTGAAACACTGGAGGCGGGGTGGCATGTACCCAGTGGGAGGAAACTCCCGCCCCTCTGACACAACTCCATTGATTCTAATGGAGCTGCGTCATAGAGGGGCAGGGTTTCCTCCCATTGGGGACATACGACCCACCTCCAGTGTTTCACCCCGGAACAGAACAGAGCTGTATGCGGGAATCAGGCTGCGGTTCAAAGAAAGGAACGCGGCACCAGCTTTTCCTGTGCCGCCACCGTTCTACCCATGTGCAAAACTTAAAGCGAATGTACTTATGGTATATTCACTTTAAGACCGGCTTCATGCCATGCAGACAGGTCATTGCTCTCCATAAACTGAACAAGTGGATAATGCATATGGAGCCACCCACATCAATCTGCCGTATATAATAGGAACGGATCCGGGTGCTTTCCCTGCCAGGGACTGACTTTTACTAGTCACGCTCCGGCTTGTTGGAGTGGGAGTTGGGGAGACGTTATTTCAGCATTTTTATATTTCGGGAACATGTTGAGGATGCGGTGTAATCCATTTCTGTAGGGAATCTATCCTGTATGTATTTACATAATGAAGTCCATATTTAGCTTCCTCCGCACAGCCATGTGTTATATAAAAAGCTGCCGAATGCTGTAAAACGGCTCGGCCAGCCGGCGCTATACTCAGAATATGTTCCTCCAGTTTTGGCATTTATTCCTGGAGAACAAGCGGTTAACAATGAATATTCTTCCAGTGACAGATCGTATTGTTATAGCGTCTTCTGTGCGTTCCTATGCCGCTGGTATCTGTGGCTTCTGCACTATGTGCAATGACTCACACTTTTCATACAGTTCTAGAATCTCTGAACCTGTTCTTAGGTCCAATTTATGTTCTATTTCTGGCTGGAGGAATATGAACCTGTTCTCCAGCAAAATCCATATCCATTTATCTACCGGCCCTTTTATCTGAAATGAAAGAACTCCCATGCTAGGGGATCGGCCTATATTTATCCCTATAGACGTCACTGCGGATATCTATAGGCATGCAGATATTACATAGCTTTCAGTGTTAGGAAAATATTGGATGGAGAGTGGAGACACCTATTTTGACGGAGGGCCACATTTACTTTGCCTGCTACGTCACTGCCTTCATGAAACTTGTGGAGACTTTACAGGGTTACTCCGGCGAAAATCTTTTTATTTCAAATCAACTGGTTTTAGAAAGTTATATAGATTTGTAATGTACTTCTATTTAAAAATCTCCAGTCTTCCAGTACTTATCAGCTGCTGTATGTCCTGCAGGAAGTGGTGTATTCTTTCCAGTCTGACACAGTGCTCTCTGCTGCCACCTCTGTCCATGTCAGGAACTGTCCAGAGCAGGAGAGGTTTTCTGAGGGGATTTGCTGCTGCTCTGGACAGTTCCTGACATGGACAGAGGTGGCAGCAGAGAGCACTGTGTCAGACTGTAAAGAATACACCACTTCCTGCAGGACAAACAGCAGCTGATAAGTACCAGAAGACTGGAGATTTTAAATCTGTATACCTGTCTGAAACCAGTTGATTTAAAAGATAAAGATTTTGGCCGGAGTATCCCTTTAAGAGATGGAAACTTATTTGGTGCATGTTTGGCTACGAGCCGAAACCATAAATAAATGCGCAAATCTAGACAGTCTGCTTAAAAGACAGCAAAAGCAAAGAGTGACAGGATTAGTGAATTCACCCAAGTATAAGTGTAAGTGTTCAGTCCAATCATCGTCCTGTATCTAATGTGCCGATTTTCAGTTTTAAATTATTTTCCACCCAACGTCTTTTTTTTTGCCATCTTATTGGATGCCCATCATTTTGATGCCAAAATACGGCTGTATTATGCAAATCATGGTTTAGTAGTGGTGATTTGCGCATGCGCCGCAGTGCTCTGGGCAACTGAGGGCATAGGCCTCAGCCGTCAGCGCACCTGCGCCGCTTCAACACACTACGGCGCATGCGCGAGTCTGTCCACAGGAGCGCGCACACTGCACAAATCCAGGGCGCATGCGCAAACTGGCACGGGTGCACGGGGCCCTTGCAGCTGAAGATGACATCGCCAGGAGGTCAGAGGACGGGTGCAATTAATATTTAAGGAAAGCTGGGAGTAGGAAGTAGTGGTGAGGCGTGCCGAAGTGCGGCACGAAGGCATCACCACTACTCCTCTTTTACACTTGCAGAGAAAGTTACGGCACAGATTAGGGACAAAGTACAGCACTGATCGCAACACTGTCAGCGCCTCAGAACCAAAACAGGAGCTGACAGATTCCCTTTAATAACACTGGGGGAAAGATCAGAAAGATCAGAATCAACATGAGAAAATATGACTTTACTGAAAGAGTAGTAGATGCTTGGAACAAACTTTCAGCAGATGTTGTAGGTCAATCTACAATAACAGAATGTAAACCTGCCTGGTGTATACATATATCTATCCTAAGATAATAAGAAGGGAAATACTAAAAGGGCGGACTAGATGGAGCAGGGGGTCTGCAGTAAATAAAAAATAATGTTCCAATGTAACACTCACACCAAAAATCACCTAACTAACTAGACATATTTGAGAAGGTGCTAGACAAAATTCTGGCACACTTTATACCAATGTAAAGCTGAGCTAAAAATAATAATAATAATAATAATAATGAGTGGCAATGTCAGACTGGAGAACTCATTCTTGGCACATGTCACTGCACACGTGGCACGTTAGTTATTACATTCCTAATTCCACAAAGTCTTTGTGTTCAAATGGAACATAGGACTGTGCTTATGTGTGCTCGACCGGTCACTTGCTAGATGGTGCTGTGTGACACCACGGCTGTGGTGGTTGGTCGGTGGAGTATAGCTCAGCCAGGCGGTAGGTTGTTGTGACGCCAGTGCTGACTCATACACAGGTATGAAGGCACACTTGTTTTTAGTTTTTTTGTGGCTGGCTATATTCTTTCCCCAATGGTCGGTGACCTGCCGGGTTGTGATAGGTCCCTTGGGCGCTTATCTCGGTGGTCTGCAGTGGAGTTATGACCCAGCCCGGCCTCTTGGTATAGTCACCCACAAAAAAGGGGAAATGACCCAAGGACGGTGTAGCTTGTGTGCAGGTGCTGGTGCAATAATCTGAGCCCCAATAAAATAAATAACCTCTTTCTTTACTAAGAAATCTTCTGTGATACAAGTGAATCGTATAATACAGACTCGACTTCACTAAATCTGCACCGACAGCTGGTTGAGGTAGAGAGAAGAGCGCGGACTTGGTTGCGTGTGAGAAGAGTAGAGAGAGTTCAGAGTAGTGGAGAGGAGTAGGTCTTGAGAGTCCCAACCCAACGTAGTACTGTGCTCTGCCGTAACCTAAGAAGAAAAAGAAGACTTGAAGAGAATACTTTAAAGAAGAAGAATACTTGTGTCCTTAGCGTCAACCTTTGTCGCTATACCAACTTTTGCCCCGCAGCGTCGAGTTACCCGTCCTATCAGGGTGACATTAGCCCCAGTCCTAGTTACCTGAGTTGAGCGTATTGTCCGAAGTTAACCGGTGTGGCGAGAGAGAGTACGTAGGCTCTTAGCTGCTTTGCTCTATCCACATCAGTTCCTCTACCTTAGGATACTGCACTGTGTTTTAACTCTTCACGGCGTGGGTTGGGGTGATCTCTGACGTCCTCTCTTTAGGTGTTTAGCACTGCATCTTGAGGATAGGTGTTGCTTCAAAGAAAATCTGTATTCTCCATAGGTGTCTGTCTACTCCCAAACTCCAGACTAGACTACACTGGACTGCACTGAACTGACTAAGTGTAGGTCTACACTTCCTCTCCCCATGTGACAACTTCCTGCAGGGTGTATGTAACAGCTCCTGTGAGTGGTGGAGAAGAGAGAGCAAGAAGAAAGGAGGATAGAGATAGGTAGAAGAGAAGAGTAACTCTCATTGGTGTGCAGATCACAAACAAAACAATAACCCTTACATGACCACAGTTGTGCACCAGTTACAAATATACAGACAGTGACCTCTTGGTATACACCTTCATTACCACTTTGTTTCTTACAGTACAAGGCTTTTGCAAGCGGTGTTCAAACTAGTAACACCTGTGGTGAGACACCACACTTACACATTTAGGCTGGGTTCACACTACGTATATTTCAGTCAGTATTGTGGTCCTCGTATTGCAACCAAAACCAGGAGTGGATTAAAAGCACAGAAAGGATCTGTTCACACAATGGTGAAATTGAGTGGATGGCCGCCATTTAATGGCAAATATTTGCTGTTATTTTAAAACAACGGCTGTTATATTGAAATAATGGCCGTTATTTACCGTTATATGGCGGCCATCCACTCAATTTCAACATTGTGTGAACAGAGCCTTTCTGTGCTTTTAATCCACTCCTGGTTTTGGTTGCAATACGAGGACCACAATACTGACTGAAATATACGTAGTGTGAACCCAGCCATACAGTGCACACACCTATTCTGCACAGGAAGGACAGGTAAATAAAAGGAGCAGAACTTTGTCATGACTTTGAAGCATACCCAAAAGGAGTAGGAGTTGGTTCAACAGCATAGGGAACATGCTGCCGTCAGGCACCATTAGGCCATGTTCACACCATTGAAATCACAGCAGTTTTTATTGGATGGCCATCATATAACTGCACACAATGGCCATTATTTTGCTATGACGGAAGTTATATGTAGTTAAATGATGGTCATCCAATAAAAACCTCCACCATTTCAATGGGGCCTTCATTCTCATAAATATATATATATATATATATATATATATATATATATATATATATATATTATATGTAATTACTATATCCTGATGAAGTATAGAGATAAAACAGTGTTCAAATCCATAATAACACGTATAGTATTCATTAGTTTATGGCTATAACACTTTATTATATAGTAACGGTTCCTTCAAGGAAGACCTCCAGCAGAGAGATGTCAGGCTCTAGACAGGTTTCCTCCTTTTTTCTGATCCAGCAATGTTTAAAAAAAAATAAAATTAAAAAAAGGACCAAACCTTCATAGCGGCACTCCACAATTATAAGCTCAGCATTATGTCTATGGTTCAAAAAAGATGTCATATACTCTCAGCAGGACACAGAATGCAAATAACCAGCAGCAGCGACATCTTCAGAACGCCTCAAAAACATTCCTAGTGTGTTTCTAAAGCAAATGTTTCACTTGCTGTACAATTTTTTTTATTTTTTTTAATATCATTTGGTCGGCGCCAACGCGCAGATCCTGGCAGTGCTGTCCGTTTTTTTAAACCCTCCCTTGATTCCAGCCAAAGAGAGAGACTCCTTTTGAGTCGAAACGTTACTGCATTATATTTTTGATATAGAAGAGTAAAGTTTTTTTATTTATTTATTTTTTTTTATCCAGATTGAACGCTGCCATCCACCCATCTTTTTTGACATTCCCGTTTGTCTGTCAAATCTGTGTCCTTTTCAGTTTTTTAGGCTGGAGGGGGTGCTCTGATTTAAGCTGGGTTTACACTGCACATTTTAACTGTTTACACTTCAATATGTTTTTCTTTTTTGCTGTATATAAAAATGTGGTCAAGCATGTTTTTTGTATGCGGCCAAAAGAGTACTCCTTTTCATCCGACTTTATTTATAATGTAAGTAAACAGAAAACGGATCCTAATGTATGGCATACAGCAGTATCTATTTGACCATCCAGGGATTATCCAGCGCTACAAAAACATGGCCACTTTCCCCCTACTGTTGTCTCCAGATTGGGTGGGGTTTTGAAACTCCGTTCCATTGAAGTAAATGGAGCTTAATTGCAAACCACACCTGAATTGGAGACAACAGTAGGGGAAAAGTGGCCATGTTTTGTAGCGCTGGATAACCCCTTTAACATATTAAAAGTATTAAAATATTTTTTCCTTTTCAACAGTATAAGGCTATATTCCCACATTGTAGAAACAAAGGCCATTCCGCGTAAACGACCATTGTTTAACACTACCTTCAGATACTTATCAGTTGGCTCTGGGGTGCAATGCATGCTGGGAAATGTAGTTTTGTGACCGGTGCCATCTTGGATATAGACCGGCTTTTAGAAAAAAAAACTTGTAGCTCAGTTAATGGCGGCAGCTAAAAAGATGGGATACGGCTCAAAATACTTAAGGGGACTTGGTTAGTAAGACCAGCTGGGTTTGGGGAAATGTAATTTTTTAGCTCTTTAGTGCTAAACGTATATGTTAAAAAGAATCACGTCTGTAGCAGATACGTAGCTGCAGACACAGGCAGATAGGTGATAGGGAGATAAAACAAATGGTGCTTTTGTCTTTGCTGATGGCCATTTGCAGAGTTATAAAATTGCATATTCCTTTGAAAGCGTAAGTGCCACAGAAGTGATGCTGAGCCACTGCATGCACGCCTCCACTCTCCCACACAAATCTTGTCTTAGCTGATTGAGATACAGGGCTCAACTTCCAGCCCTGCATGTCAATCAGTCAAGACAAGGATTGTGTGGGAGGAAAGAGGCGATCCAATATATACGATAAATGTGAAGGAAAAAGTGATTGGCTCACCACGCAGCTGCAAACTTCGGGTAATAAAACCCACTGCACTCCAATTATATGGAGCAATATACTCACAGAGTCAATATGACTTCAGAAATCTTTTTAATTTTCTTCTATGAATAGATGCAGCATACACAAAAGAGATACATGCTCACAGCTGATGTGACTCTCAAACCCGGACGCCCAAGTACGTCCTCCTCGCGGACGTTTCGGAGGATACAGACTCCTCCTTCCTCATGCGAAACGTCCGCGAGGAGGACGTACTTGGGCGTCCAGGTTTGAGAGTCACATCAGCTGTGAGCATGTATCTCTTTTGTGTATGCTGCATCTATTCATAGAAGAAAATTAAAAAGATTTCTGAAGTCATATTGACTCTGTGAGTATATTGCTCCATATAATTGGAGTGCAGTGGGTTTTATTACCCGAAGTTTGCAGCTGCGTGGTGAGCCAATCACTTTTTCCTTCACATTTATCGTATATATTGGATTGCTTGTCCGGACTGGTGGAGTTCGGAAGTGTGGAGGGTGCTCATGAGCATTGTAGTGCGTGTTATTTTCGTTGAATTGGAGGAAAGAGGCGTGCATGCAGTGGCTCAGCACCCTTTCTGTGGCACTTCAGCTTCCAAGGAAAAATGCAATTTTATAACTCTGCAAATGGTCATTAGCAAATAAAAAGGCATCATTTGTTTTATCTCCCTATCACCTATCTGCCTGTGTCTGCAGCTCTGTACTTTATACGAACACAAAAATCCAGTGTGAACCCGGCTTTATCGAGAAAACTGCTATTTACTGAGTGATTGCTGATTTGGTCGTCCTTGTAAGTATAAATACCTCTTCAATTTTGCTAACTCTGTTTAATATAAAACATTCCGGCCGTGTAAATTCTGCAGTCGGCCCTGGAGAGCATTAGGAAGGGCAGAATTGCTGTGCTTGTGGATCTGCCTTATAATACATCTTCACATTCTGCTGCCAGTACAACACTCTTCAGGACTATCCTGTAATAATGGGTGAGTTCCCTTTCCGAGTTCCCTGACCTTTTTCCAATACATTGTAGCTAATAGGATGGTTGGCAGATTCTGTCAGAAGCATTAGTACAAGGGAAGTGCCTCCATTAGGGCTGCAGAGCTATCAGAGAAACCTTTCAGATGGTGGACAAAAGGGAAATACTCTGCCTCAACTTGACAGCTTACTAAAATATACCGTGTAACATCAAGCTTCAGTATTTTAGTGATCTGTAATCCTTCTGTCAGTTTAAAGGGAATCTGTGATCAGAAAATTACCTATTGTAATTTTTTATTTTTACACCACCTTGTTGGCCCCCTTACTTGCTGGCATAGGTGCAGTGTGATAAAATCAATGTGGTCCCCTGGAGGTTAAGTAGGGATACAATGCATCCTCACTTAAGTGTACCTGTCTTTATAACTTTTAAAATCTAAAATCAACAGTAGATGTGATATAAAGCAAGTTTGCAATATACATTCATTATTTTTGTTGTTGTCATCATGCTGTAAAACAAAGCTGTACTTACCAGAAATACAGGTCCAGTCTCCTGAAGGCAGATTTTCTGACAGTGTCACATCTCAATGTGTCCATCAGACTGTCATCTCTCTGTGAGCGCTCAGATGGCCTGGGTACACAGGCTTCCTGTTTTCTGACTGTTTCCTGTTTTTTGAGAAAGAGTCGGAAAACAGGAAGTGCTGTGTTCTCCATGATAACTAAAAAATAAATAATGAATGTAAATTGCAAACTTGCTTTATATCACATCTACTGTTGGTTTAGATTTTGAAAGTTATAACAACAGTGACACTTTAAATAGGTTGTGTCACCCTTGCTTACATCATGGATTTACTTAGACACAGGACAGTCAACCCACGTAAAGAAAGGAGAGGACTATAAAGGCTGTACCTGCAGTAGAGCACAGTGTAAAGTGGCCACTGTCTACTGACTTGTGCTCGGCTGAGTAGGAAGGATACTACTAAATAGCTTGACCCAGTGACAGGAGACCTGGGACTTGTACTACCCCATTAGGACAGAAGCCCGACATTGAGGGGCAGAAGGCGATCATATATGCAGAGACCATATAGATACGTGAGTATGAGGATTATCACAGAACACTACAGAGACACTTAACCACATCCTGGGAGAGGACTTTCTAAATTAGACAAAGGGCCCTCCTATCCAGTACCGGACACCTTCTACTGTTTACTATTCTATCAATTCTCCTATTTGCTTATCCCTATTGCTACTGCTACCTAAGTACTGTTACTTTATAAGTAAAGTTTTGGACATTGCTTAAAGTGGGACTCTGTCATCTATACAGTCGCACCCACACCTTCACCTCTGTCCTAACCAAGGTCCAGTTGCCATGTGCCCAAGGGTGGGTGTTACAAGTAGCCCCCAAAACAACAGAACCCACCAGCAGGCCCAACACCAGTTCCAGCAAACCAGGCCACGGCATAGGGGAAAAAGTGAAATTTACCCTGGAAGTGGTGGTGGCAGCTGTCAATGGGGGTTGAGGGGACACCACAGGAGGACACGGGGGGATTGTGGTAATGAAAAGACGTTTATTATGTTTTATTGTTTTAACAAAGGTTTCAACCAAGGTTTGGTACACCTTTTTCTTTTTTTTTTTGGGGGGGGGGGGTGTCAAATAAAAACACAATAGCACATTAAAATTCATATAAAAGATTTGGTCCACGCCATTGGTAGGTAGAATGTGGAAATGTCTGTAACCTGCTAGCTGGCATTGCTCTGGCACTGCTACCAAATATGATTATTCCATTAGCCGTTCTTGGCAGAGACACTGAATACATTAATGATGAAGCCAGAGGACAACACAGCAGAAGTGAGCAAGGAAATGTAGGCCTTAAATATGGAAGAGAGTTAATGCTTTTGTACGGACATTTTTATCCCATGCTGTTTTTGAGAAAAGTGCCAAACATATGGGTACAGAAGGGGTTAATCAGTTAACCCTCCCTCCAGACACAACTCCCCAGGTGGCTGCAAGCCTGCTGGTGCTGGTTAATTCAGGGGAAAAACTGGTACCAGAATGATATATAGCATGCTACGTTTTGGGAAAAACTGCCACAAATTTAAAAAAAAAAAACGACAAAAAAGAGATAAATACGCCAAGTATGGATGGCATTTCATAAAATTACCTTGATTTACAGCTAATATCTTGCCGCTGAATTTTTGCAAAAACAGCATGGCGTTTTTTCTTAGCTGTAAGTGAAATTTTATGAACTGCCATACATACTTTGTGGGTTGTTTTTTTTTTTTTTTTTCCTGGTGCTGTTTTTTTCTCCTTTCTGGTGGTGGTGTTTTTTGGGGGGCGAATTGTGTCATTTCTCTCCCATAGAGTTCAATGGAATTTCTTCTGTCCGTCTCAAAAACGGCAAAGCCAAAAAAAGGCCAATCAAACCTAAAGTCAGAAAAGTCAGAAATAAACACCAAGAAAATCTTTGACAGTTTTTCTGGCGTTATTTTTGGAGTCCAGAAAAACGCCACAAAAAAGGGGTGTTTGGTGGCCCCCTATTGAACAGTTCAATGTTGACCTTTAAAAGGAATCAGTCAGCACCTGGGCCCTACCTAAGGTGCTGACATTGTGGTGTAGCTGGCAGTCCCCTAGTGAGCATGGTACCTTTTGGTAATTTGTTCGTGTAGTGGATTATGCACAATCTCAGGTCTCCTACTGTACTGAAGAGTCAAAGAGGAGTTGTTTGTGCCGCGCTATAGCACACCTTACCACTCTTTCCTCCTCCCTCTTCTTTATGAATAATCAATGCTGCCCGGCCTCCTGCTTGTTCAGCTGTCAGCCAGTGTCTCTGATTGCAAATCAGTCCTCTGTAGGCAGGTTATGTCCGAAAAAAAACACTCAGATACAGTTGAATCTCTGAGCCCAAATGTGTTACAGCTGTGGTCTAGGGGTAACTTACCTGTCTAGAGACCTGACAGCAGTTCATTCTTTGGTCCAAATTCCTGTTGGAAATGACTGGATGGCCACCATTTAATGGCAAATAATTGCCATTATTTTAAAACAACCGTTGTTTTGAAATATTGGTCATTATTTGCCATTGAATGTCAGCCATCCACTAAATTTCAACAGTGTGCGAAAATGGCCTTTCTGTGTTATCAATCCACTCCTGGTTTTGGTTGCAAAATACTGAACAAAAATACTGTGTGTGAACATAGCCTTAAAAATGATACAATAATAATAATTTAAAAAGAAAAACTAATTTACATCAGGGGATTTGAGCCAAAGACTGAACTGCTGTCAGGTGGTTTCCCATCCCTTTGGTAAAGCCAGGTGTCAGGGAGGAAGAGAATGGCCTACTGAGGACACCCTCCCATCTGGCATTTGCAGTAGTTGCCAGAGGGACAGTCTGGCCCTGCATGAATATTATGACAGATCCTTCTATCCTCTTGTTTGCACTGTAGTAATAAAGCGTACAACTAACGTAATTTATCGTTTTTAATACTTTCACAGCAAAAACCTGCCAGCAGTAAAGTAGCAAGTACAGCGAAGCAACCAAACCAGAAGAATAACAGCAAGGACTCTGAAAAGACCAATGCAGCCAAAGTCACAAAGAGCAAGGTAAAGATTGTGGTTTTTCCTCTGTGCCAGTAATGACTTCTATACCTGTACTTATAGACTTATTGTGGAATTGCAGCATAGCATTGCATCAACACCGACGACTACTACTATGAAGTATCCCTGTAAGACATGGTATTGTCAGCTGTTTAACATCTTCGGTTTGTAGGAAAGCAGATGGAGCACTAATATGGGCTGCAATAAGAGCACCCGAAAGGCTTGTAATCCAAGCAAATCTGTGACAGACTGCAGGAAAGCTTCATTGCGTAAAGTTAGAGTGGGAATGTATCATTACAGATAGTGACGGACTGCCCCACCAGAGGACCGGAGAATCCCCCGGTGGGCCCCCAGCTTTAGAACCTGTACTAACATGGACTGACATGTCATGTCTCACTGGTTCTTCATTGGTGGGCACCCAGGATCATTTCTTCCGGTGGGCCCCAAATACCCCAGTCCGACACTGATTACAGAAGTGGCAAATAGGACCCGAGTCTAGTGGTGTCCCTAGGGTGCAGACCCCGGATCTCTGGGTGACTCCTCCCTTCCCTGCTCTATCATTCACTTGTAAACACTGATTGATAGTCATTGTGCCTGCCCGCCAGGGATCTTGTCCCTGTGGCTCATAGGCTGCAGGGCTGGAGAGGGAAACGGTAGTAAAATGCATCATGGGAACCAGGACTACATAAGTATTATTTTTTATTTTCTTTTTTTGTTTGGTTCAAATGGGACATAATTGGTACAAGGGGCATTAATACAATATGGGGGAGGGCAGAGGGGGTATTATTACTATAGGGGGAACAGGGAGCATTGCTTATATATAGGGGAATAGTTGCCATTGTTACTACTATAGTGGGCACAGAAGGCATTATTACTGCATTGGAGCATGGGGAACATTGTTACTGGATGGGAGCACAATGTTACTGAATGGGGCAACTATTATTATATGGAGGCACAGGGAGCAATGCTCTATGGGGCTCGGGGTATTATTACTACATGGGGCACAGGGGGAATTATTACTATATGGGGGAACAGAGGACATTATTACTAAAGAGGAACAGGAGGATCATGGGATCACAAGGGCATTATTACTAAAGAGGAACAGGAGGATCATGGGATGACAAGGGCATTTTTAGTAAAGAGGAAGCGGAGGATCATGGGATCACAAGGGCATTTTTAGTAAAGAGGAACAAGGGGATTATGGGATCACAGGGGCATTATTAGTGAGTAGGGGCAGAGCTGGACGTTATTGCCATATGGAATACTAATAGGGGCACCAAACCCTGCAGAGACAAGTCACAGTTACAGAAGAAAAATCAAAAGAGAGCAACTCATTATATGGGCTGCAGAGCTCCTATATAATACTGGTATCTACCTCTATATGGGGGGTAATATTGGTTATATTGGTCTGTGCAGTTAATATAGTATATGTGCTCATGATGTGAAGGCTTATTTTGTCTAATAATAATGCATTTTGGGGCCACAGTGCCCCCTTCCTCAGGACAAACAACTGATCCCGACTCTGCGCTCGATTTACTTTGGGCTTCAGCAGCCCTTAGTAATGGAGCACCAGATTTGTAGATTAATGTAGTAAATACATACTACATTGATCCCTATGAGCAATCAGTGCATTGCTCATAGGCACTCTCTGGGGGGGGCTAAAATTTTATGTAGAAAAAAAAAAAAAAGTGTTTTTTTATTAATAAAAATCCCTTCCCATATTAAAAGTGTAAATCACCCCCCTTTTCAGATTTTATAAATTAAAAAAAAAATTGCTATTGCTGCGTGCAGAATCTCCCAAACTGTTAAATTAAATTCCTGATCTCACACGGTAAACTGCATAGGTGGAAAAAAAAAATTCAAAATTTTTTCTTTTTCTTTTTCTGGTCACATCAAAGGAGGAGTTGAAATAAAAAGTGATCAAAAAGTTGCATACATGCAAGCAAGGTCTCTGTCACTAAACTATGATTACTGTGATAGAAAATATTAGAGTAATCATAGTAATACAGTGAAAATGAAAGTGTAAAACTTACAAGTGAAAAAGTGTAAATGTGAAAAAGTGAAAAACATACAAACAAAATAAAACACACTTTTTATTATAGTAATAATTGCGGATTACTCCCAGATTACCCCTAACCACCGCAGGTTGCCCGTATCCGCCCCAGTTTGCCCGTAACCACCGCAGGTTGCCCGTATCCGCCCCAGATTACCCGTAACCACCGCAGGTTGCCCGTATCCGCCCCAGTTTGCCCAGTAACCGCCGCAGGTTGCCCATAAACACGCCAGATTACATGTAACCACCGCACGTTGCCCATAAACATCTTGACCGTAACCACCCCAAATTGCCAGTGACCCCCTCCAGATTGCCCGTAACTACCGCACGCTGCCTCTGACCACCGCACGCTGCCCCTGACCACCGCACGCTGCCCCTGACCACCGCACGCTGCCCCTGACCACCGCACGCTGCCCCTGACCACCGCACGTTGCCATTGACCATAGCACGTTGCCATTGACCACCGCACTTTGCCTCTAACCACCGCACATTGCCTCTGACCACCGCGCGTTGCCTCTGACCACCGCGCGTTGCCTCTGACCACCGCGCGTTGCCTCTGACCACCGCGCGTTGCCTCTGACCACCGCGCGTTGCCTCTGACCACCGCGCGTTGCCTCTGACCACCGCGCGTTGCCTCTGACCACCGCGCGTTGCCTCTGACCACCGCGCGTTGCCTCTGACCACCGCGCGTTGCCTCTGACCACCGCGCGTTGCCCCTGACCACCGCAGGTTGCCCCTAACCACCGCAGGTTGCCCCTAACCACCGCAGGTTGCCCCTAACCACCGCAGGTTGCCCCTAACCACCGCAGGTTGCCCCTAACCACCGCACGTTGCCCGTAACCACCCCGAATTGCCAGTGACCCCTTCCAGATGGTGCGTAATCAGCCCCGATTGCCCGTAACCCCCGCACGTTGCCTCTGACCACCGCACGTTGCCTCTAACCACCCCACGTTGCCTCTAACCACCCCAAATTGCCAGTGACTCTCTCCAGATTGCCCGTAACCACGCCAGATTGCCCGTAACCACGCCAGATTGCCTGTAACGACCCCAAATTACAGGTATCCATCCCAGATTACCTATAAGCACTTCAGTTTATCTGTAACCACCCCATGTTGCCCGTAACCACCCCACGTTGCCCGTAACCACCCCAGATTGCCCATAACCACCCCAGGTTGCCCGTAACCACACCAGGTTGCCCGTGACCACCCCACATTACCTGTAATCTCATTTTTTATTGTATTTTAGTAACTGCACTATTCTAATAACTATTACTAGCTGCGGTTTTGCTCCAGCAAATTGGCGCTCCCTTCCTTCTGAGCCCTGCTGTGTGCCCATACAGTGGTTTATGCCCACATATGGGGTACCGTTGTACTCAGGAGAACCTGCGTTACAGATTTTGGGGTACGTTTTCTCTCCTGTTCCTCGTGAAATTAAGAAATTTTTAACTAAAAATTTCTTACTGTCTTATTTTGAATACTTTCCTCTAATACCTGTGGGGTCAAACCGCTCACTGCACCCCAAGATGAGTTCTTTCAGGGGTGTACTTTCCTAAATGGGGTGACTTTTGCTGGGGTTCTATTCTGCTGACACTACAGGGGCGCTGCAAATGCACCTGGCGCTCAGAAACTTCTTCGGAAAAATCTGCACTGAAAATGCTAATTGGCGCTCCCTTCCTTCTGAGCCCTCCTGTGTGCCCATACAGTGGTTTATGCCCCCATATGGGGTACTCAGGAGAACCTGCGTTACAAATTTTGGGGTGCAGATTCTCTCATGTTCCTTGTGAAATTGAGAAATTTCAAACTAAACGAACATATTATAGGAAAAATTCAAGTTTTTCATTTTTACTGTCTAATTTTAAATACTTTCCTCTAATACCTGTGGGGTCAAAATGGTCACCACACCCCAAGATGAATTCTTTGAGGGGTGTACTTTCCAAAATGGGGTGACTTTTGGGGGGTTTCTCTTCTGCGGACACTACAGGGGCTCTGCAAACGCACCTGGCGCTCAGAAACTTCTTCAGCAAAATCTGCATTGAAAAAGCTAATTGGCGCTCCTTTTCTTCTGAGCCCGGCTGTGTGCCCATACAGTGGTTTATGCCCACATATGGGGTACAGTTGTATTCAGGAGAACCTGCGTTACAAATTTTGGGGTACTTTTTTTCTCTTGTTCCTCGTAAAATTGAGAAATTTCAAACTAAACAAACATATTATTGGAAAAATGTGTGTTTTTCATTTTTACTGTCTAATTTTGAATACTTTCCTCTAATACCTGTGGGGTCAAAATGCTCATCCTACCCAAAGATGAATTCTTTGAGGGGTGTACTTTCGAAAATGGGGTGACTATTGGGGGGATTCTATTCTGCTGACACTACAGGGGCACTGCAAATGCACCTGGCGCTCAGAAACTTCTTCAGCAAAATCTGCATTAAAAAAAGCTAATTGGCGCTCCTTTACGTCTGAGCCCGGCTGTGTGCCCATACAGTGGTATACGCCCACATATGGGGTACCGTTGAAATTCAAGAGAACCTGCGTTACAAATTTTGGGGTGCTTTTTTTCTCATGTTCCTTTTGAAAATGAGAAACTTTAATCTAAACGTATATATTATTTGAAAATTTAAATTTTCGATTTTTTACGGCCTAATTGTGAATACTTTCCTCCAGCCCCTGTAGGGTTAAAATGCTCATTATACCCCTAGATTAATTCTTTAAGGTGTCTAGTTTCCAAAATGGGGTGACTTATGGGGGTTTCCAGTATACAAGCCTTCTAAATCCATTTAAAAAAAGAACTGGTCCCTAAAAAAAATCAGTTTTGGAAATTTTCACAAAATGTGATAATTTGCTAATAAATTTCTAAGCCCCATAACACCCTAAAAAAGTAAAATATGTTTCCCAAATTATGCCAGAATCAGGAGGACATATTGGTAATGTGATTTAGTAACTAATTTATGTGCTATGACTTCCTTTTTTAGAAGCAGAGAATTTCAAAAGTTAATAAAATGCAAAATTTTCTAATTTTTCTTGATATTTTGATGTTTTTCACAAAAAATACACAAAGTAGTGACCAAATTTTGCTACTAATATAAAGTGTCATATGTGACGAAAAAACAATCTCAGAATCGCTAGCATACGTTAAAGCATCACTGAGCTATAAGCGCATAAAGTGAGACAGGTCAGATTTTGAAAAATGAGCCTGGTCATTAAGGCCAAAACAGGCTTTAGCGGCAAGGGGTTAAGCAACTTAAATAAAATGCATTGAAGTCAATGGAAAAAACGGACGTCTCTTTCACACATTGTATTGAATGACGGACGTCTTTTGAAACACGAAAACGGACTATTTTTTCTCCTTTTTTGGACATAGCCTTACTCATAGCTAATGTATTGAGCAGATGTCTTTAGAAAACCTGACAGCAGAGGACGTCCCATTGTGATACACTTACTGGTGGTTTTGGGACTTCCCCCCCATACCGGGAACGGTATGAACTGACTTTGCGTCTCCCGTCGTCTGATTATCGGGTTTCGGCTTCCGCCAGCCGAGCACTTTCTCCCTGCTGCAAATTGCATCAGTTCTTTAGAAGAAGCGGTGATAATTATTGTTTAATCTTACACGGTGCTGGAGATTCCAATGCCTTAAAGCCGTTTCCCGTCCGTCAGCCTTGTGTGCGACAATTTGTATGTTTAGCATCTGGTCAGCGTGCGCCATTATGGAATAAACCACATTACCCTTTTCATCTGGTTTCTGGCTGCTCTGTCTCCAGTTATATCTGCCATACTACAGTTCTCTGACATGTGGGTGATACCCTGTAATTTCTCCGGATGGTTAGCGTTCTATGTCAGTGATCAGACATACAGGACCGTAACACCCAGCAGTGTAATGAATAGGGAAATACTTTGATTTCTTACATTATTATTATTGTATGTAGAAAAAATGTCACCATGTTTATTACATAGTCGTCCTGGGCTTAGAGGGGCTGGGAGCACTAATGTATGCTTCTAGACACTTGTAGGTTAATGTGCTGCAGCAGTATATTTATAGTGAGACTTGTGGGTGGTGTGTTCAAGCCTCAACCTTCTTATACTAAGGACCATTCAATGTCAGCCACTGCCTAGACCAGGGAGAAGATGTATTAAATTACCTACTGAATATCTTTTATATAACAGAAAAAAGCTATTACATAGGCAATGTTAAAGGGGTATTCCTCTTTTAACTAGTTAATCTACATAGTTAATCTTGTAGGGTTCGTCAAGTTAAAGGGAACCCGTCACCATGAAAATACTACTTAACCCCTTAAGGTCAAAGCCAATTTTTGTTTTTGCACTTTTGCTTTTTCCACTTTATGTTTAAAAGTCCATAGCGCTTGCATTTTTTCACCTAGAGACCCACATGACCCCTTATTTTTTGCGAAACCAATTGTACTTTGCAATCACAGGTATTATTTTTCCATAACATATGCTGAGAAACCGGAAAAAAATCATTTGCGCTGTCAAATTGAAAAAAAAAGGAATTTGTTTTGATTTCAGGGAGTTTTGCATTTACGCCGTTCGCCCTATGGTAAAACTGACTTGTTATGCATGTTCCTCAAGTCGTTACGATAACAACGATATGTAACATGTATAACTTATATTGTATCTGATGGCCTGTAAAAAATTCAAACCATTGTTAACAGATATATGTTCCTTAAAATCGCTCTATTCCCAGGCTTATAGCGCTTTTATCCTTTGGTCTATGGGGCTGTGTCAGGTGTCATTTTTTGTGCCATGACATGTACTTTCTATCGGTACCTTGATTGCGCATATACGACTTTTTGATCACTTTTTATTACATTTTTTCTGGATTTGATGTGACCAAAAATGCGAAATTTTGCACTTTGGGATTTTTTTGCGCTGACGCCGTTTACCGTGCGAGATCAGGAATGTGATTAATTAATAGTTCGGGCGATTACGCACGCAGCGATACTAAATATGTTTATTTGTTTATTTATTTATTTATGTTTATAAAATGGGAAAAAGGGGGGTGATTTGGACTTTTAATAGTGGAGGGGATTTTTTATTAATAAAAAAACATTTTTACTTTTATTTTTACATAAACTAGAAGCCCCCCTGGGGGACTTGTATATAGACAGCACTGATCTCTTATAGAGATCAATGCTGTGTATATACACAGCAAAGATCGATGAGATCGGTAATAGATTGCTATGGCCTGCTGCAGGCCACAGCAATCTATTGCCGAGCCGGGATCAGCATCATTCCGACGCTGAGTGTCGGCCCGGCCAGAAGAAACCCCCCCCCGCGATCACATCACAGGGGGGGAGATCCGTCTAGATCCACGTCTAGATCCACTAGACACCAGGGATGCTGTGTACAAAGCCTCTGAGTGCAGCTGTCAGGTTTGACAGCTGCACTTAGAGGCTTAATTAGCCGGCGCAGCAACGGGATAGAGGCGCTGCCCGGCTGCACATGTCAGCCGGGATCAGGGCCATTCAGAGCGGGGTCCCGGCGGGACCCCGCTCTGATCACCACCCGCGGCACCATGACGTATGAGATACGTCATGGGTCGCTAAGGGGTTAAAGGAGAAGTCTAGCGAAAATTTTATCAAAGTATTGTATTGCCCCCTTCCCCCCCTCCCCCCCCCCCCCCCCCCCTCCCCCCCCCCCCCCCCCAAAGTTATTCAAATCCTCAATATACAGGATTGTTTTTTTTCCCTGCACTTACTACTGCATCAAGGCTTCACTTCCTGGATAACATGGTGATGTCACTTCCTGGATAACATGGTGATGTCACTTCCTGGATAACCTGGTGATGTCACTTCCTGGATAACATGGTGATGTCACGACCTGACTCCCAGAGCTGTGCGGGCTGTGGCTGCTGGAGAGGATGATGGCAGAGGGACACTGGGCACTGGAAGGACACTGAGCATCCCTCTGTCGTCATCCTCCGGCCAAAACATATATGTTATTACATATGGAAAGTTAGACAAATTCCTAATGTACATTGATCATGGGAAATGCACATATACTGCTATTTCCCTTAATTTAGTAGATCAGGCAGGGTTCAGATTCTGTAAAAAGCTGTGACATCATGAACCAGTTGTAATTCCTAAGGAGTGTCCAGCAGGGGGCAGACTATGTGTAGAAGTCTATGGCACTGTATTGTGTCTTTGGAAGTCAATGTAATGTAGTGTAATGTACACCATGCTTTATTGATTGAATACATTTATGGAATACTTTGGGGAGCAAGTGTCCTTGCTCCCCAAAGTATTCCATAAATGTATTCAATCAATACATTTGGAGGGCACCGAGCAGGGAGGGAGAGAGCTGCCTGTGCATCTAACTCCCCCCCCCCCCCCCCCCTCCCTCCCTGTGCTTGGTGCTGGACACATATACACTGTACTACTCCTCCCATCATCTGCTCATAGTATGAGCAGATGATGGGGGAGTAGTACCAGGGCTATCCCCATCAAAAGCACCCGAGGCTGCTGCACTGCAGTTGACATCCCCTGCTGGGGACTGCAGAGCTCACCGCCACCCCTGCGTTTTGCTGACTCATTCCCTGATGTCACCTGAGCTGCTGGGTGATGGGGATGGCCCTGGTACTACTCCATCCACTGCTCATACTATGAGTAGATGATGGGAGGAGTAGTACAGTTTATATGTGTCCAGCACTGAGCAGGGAGGGAGGGGGGATGTAGTTAGATGCACAGGAACCTCTCTACCTCCCTGCTCGGTGCCCTCCAAATGTATTAATTGAATACATTTATGGAATACTTTGGGGAGCAAGGACACTTGGTCAGCTCTGGTATGGCAGTGTTATCCAGTCACAGTATAGCGGTATTGGTCAAGTCTGGTATGGCGGTGTTATCCAATCAGAGTATGGTGCTATTGGTCAGGTCTAGTGTGGTGGTATTGGTCAGGTTTGATATGGTGGTATTGGTCAGGTCTGGTATGGCGGTGTTATCCAGTCACAGTGTGGCGGTATTGGTCAGGTGTGGTATGGCGGTGTTATCCAGTCACAGTATGGTGGTATTGGTCAGGTCTGGTATGGCAGCGTTATCCAGTCACAGTATAGCGGTATTGGTCAGGTCTGGTGTGGCGGTGTTATCCAGTCATAGTATGGCGGTATTGGTCAGCTCTGGTATGGCTGTGTTATCCAGTCACAGTATAGCGGTATTGGTCAGGTCTGGTGTGGCGGTGTTATCCAGTCATAGTATGGCGGTATTGGTCAGGTCTGGTATGGCAGTGTTATCCAGTCACAGTGTGGCGGTATTGGTCAGGTCTGGTATAGTGGTGTTATCCAGTCACAGTATGGCGGTATTGGTCAGGTCTGGTATGGCAGTGTTATCCAGTCATAGTATGGCGGTATTGGTCAGCTCTGGTATGGCTGTGTTATCCAGTCACAGTATGGCGGTATTGGTCAGCTCTGGTATGGTATGACGGTGTTATGCAGTCACAGTATAGCGGTATTGGTCAGGTCTAGTTGGCAGTGTTATCCTGTCACAGTATGGCGGTATTGGTCAGGTCTGGTATGGCTGTGTTATCCAGTCACAGTATGGCGGCATTGGTCAGGTCTGGTATGGCTGTGTTATCCAGTCACAGTATGGCGGTATTGTTCAGGTGTGGTATGGCAGTGTTATCCAGTCATAGTATGGCGGTATTGGTCAGCTCTGGTATGGCAGTGTTATCCAGTCACAGTATGGCGGCATTGGTCAGGTCTGGTATGGCTGTGTTATCCAGTCACAGTATGGCGGTATTGTTCAGGTGTGGTATGGCAGTGTTATCCAGTCATAGTATGGCGGTATTGGTCAGCTCTGGTATGGCAGTGTTATCCAGTCACAGTATGGCTGTATTGGTCAGCTCTGTTATGGTATGACGGTGTTATCCAGTCACAGTATAGCGGTATTGGTCAGGTCTGGTATGGCTGTGTTATCCAGTCACAGTATGGCGATATTGGTCAGGTCTGGTATGGCTGTGTTATCCAGTCACAGTATGGCGGTATTGTTCAGGTGTGGTATGGCAGTGTTATCCAGTCATAGTATGGCGGTATTGGTCAGCTCTGGTATGGCAGTGTTATCCAGTCACAGTATGGCTGTATTGGTCAGCTCTGTTATGGTATGACGGTGTTATCCAGTCACAGTATAGCGGTATTGGTCAGGTCTGGTATGGCTGTGTTATCCAGTCACAGTATGGCGATATTGGTCAGGTCTGGTATGGCTGTGTTATCCAGTCACAGTATGGCGGTATTGGTCAGGTCTGGTATGGCAGTGTTATCCAGTCACAGTATGGCGGTATTAGTCAGGTCTGGCATGGCTGTGGACGCCTAGAGCCATTACCTACCAATCTACCAATCCTGTGGTCAGAATTCCATCAGACAATATGCAGACGGCTCTAATCATTTTAAGCCGTTAAAAACCATAAAAACGTGATTCAGACAATGTTTCTATATGTAGAAAAATACATGTGGCCGAAACCGAGCTCCCATCTCTTCCCCAGTAGTCATGTGCTGTTACCAGGATTATTGGCCATACGCCTATTGGTTACCACATGAGGGTCTGGCATCTGCTGCATGTGGTGTTGTACAGTAAATGTGGGAGTGCGGCCTACGACTGATCAGATATCAATATCATGATCAGCAACTAGAAAATCCTGATGCTAATTGGTGAGTGAAGATGGGGCGTCTGCAGGTGTAGTGCCGGGGGGCAGCAGCAGCTGGGAGTATGTGGTAATACGGCCCTGACTGTATTAAACTGTCACAATATTGCAGCTGGTTGGCCACTGCTTCTTCTCACACACAGAAGTTGTGGAGGATCTCATATATTTTGCAGGTTATGTGCAATAGTTAGAAAAGACCACTAGATGGCAGAGTTGGGCAGAGAATTGTTACTAAATCTGTCCGGTACATGGAATTATAAAAGGTCTCTGGGGTCACTTACTGTTAATGTGAGGCCCATGGGGACGTGTAACCTCAGTATGCCGTGCATTAGTGTTAATAATAGGAGGCACATGGGTTAAAACTAGGGTCATGGCGTTTATAATGCAATATTCATGGGGGATTTATGAGACACAAAAGGCTACTGTGTCTTATATTAGTGTTATTAAGATGAGGCACATGGGGTTAAATAAAAGCAGATGCATAACTCTGTAGGTTTCTTACCTAATTGGTCTATATCCTGTACCAGGAAAAACGTTGCACCTATGGTGGTCTCATATGGACTGAATGTAGGCTACTAGTTACTATGTTTGGTCTATTACTCAAACACTCCCTAAATCGGTGGTGCTACAAGTGGGATATTCCAGCAGTACGTACAGAATAGCTCGGCACTCACCTATAAGTTTCATTCAATTATTCAGTGCAGGTGCATCAATGTTACAATGAGTGTGTGTTTCTGTGATGCCGAAGCTGAGGAAGGTCATGTCTGGCCGAAACACGTACTGATTGTAACATTGGTGCATTCTGCATTGAATAAATGAAACTTACTGGTGAGTGCCGGGCTCTTTTCTACATACTGCAAGCTGATGGAGTGAGCCCTGATCTGACCCACAGCCTCTGTCCCTGTCTACTTGCCAGTCTTGCTCTAGACCGCGTGTGACAACTGGTCGATGGTCCCCATACTGGTAAGTGCTGAGAGAAGTCAAAGAGTCTGGATTAAGCAAAGTACAGATACGTCAGGCCACAAATAAGAATACGATAGGAAAACCAGAAAACAAGCCCAGGGGTCAATACTGAGATAACAATACAATTGCAATACAGTATCCAAAACCAGAGGGAATACTGTAAGCTGAGCCGAGGTCGGGAACACAGTAGCAAGATGGAATATTGGGTTTTATGAATGCAAAAGAGCAGAAATATAAAGCAGAAAGAAAGGACGCATGACCATAGAAAGGGTAGTAAAATAACTTTATAGACCAATATATGCATATTTATTACAGTTAAACATCAGTTCCTTGTTAATATCACCCATTCTATTTATTTGTATAGTAATCTGGGTTAAATAATATGTGTTTAGGAGGAGCTCTGTTTGACTTTAAAGATTATATCATTCCAGCTGTATATTCTGACTTTGCCCACTAGGTGGCACCAAATGCAAATAAATTTGTAGTGTCTGCGTTACACTCATTATAAGCTGTCAGCTGATGTCCCTCCTCTAGTGGCAGCTTCAAGTAGCTGCAGGTTATGGAAAGAACACCAATGTCTGCAAGCAAGACGAGCATTAAATAGGGTCGCATTGAACCATACTCTCTTTTTTTTTTCTTTTTTTAAAAGAAGCCCAGTAACCTTTTCATTGTGTTTGCAAAAATGGAGAAAGATCATATTAATTTGCAGACATTGCCTTGTGTTGGATTCATACCCCAGTGCAAGCATGGTCGGCTTTAGGCTATGTTCACACAATGTGTGAGACCGGCCGTGTCACTGAACAGCCGGTCTCTTAAAACGCCGCCGCTAGGGATCCCGGCTGAAGTGTGTACTAGGTGTATACACTCCGGCTGGGATCCCTTCAGCCTGCAGCACTACGTAAGTTCCGTGGAAATCACGGCCGTTGAAACAACGGCCGTGATTTCCACGGAACTTACGTAGTGTGAACATAGCCTTACTGTGCATTTGGTTCTCTATTCCATGATGCTTCATAGAGCACCCCCAATATTCAGGTACCTGGGACTATCATTCCTGGTTACAGGCTAGGCCCAGTCACTCACAGATACAGAAGGCCCAATTTTTTTTTAATTTTTTTTTTACAAACTTATGTAAAGACTGCACCCCAAACGTCACTCCTTTAAAGAGGAGCTATCATTAGGTTAAACAAATCTAACCTGCTGATAGCCCCTTATTGCGCATGGGATGAGGAGGAGGAAGGTATGTCTGTGACCTTCCTCCTTGGGCACCGTTCCCATGTTGTTAGCAGTGTAATCCTTGGCCGGGAGCACCGTTAGGAGCACTGCCCTGCTGCCACATCGCTCAGCCGAAACGCTGCTCCTAATGATAATCAATGGAGCAGACAGGCCGGCTTGAGCTCTGGGGGCAGGGCAGTGCTCCTAACAGTGCTCTGGGGGCAGGGCAGTGCTCCTTACAGTGCTCTGGGGGAGGGTGGTGCTCCTAACAGTGCTCTGGGGGAGGGTGGTGCTCCTAACAGTGCTCTGGGGGAGGGTGGTGCTCCTAACAGTGCTCCGGGCCAAGGATTACACTGCTTACAGCTCTAAAACCGTTCAGAGAAGAGAGGTAGGAGGCATACTTTCCCCCTCGACACCTTGTGCTCAATAAGGAGATATATAATGGCATTTTAAAGGGGAACTGTCAGCAGGTTAGACAAAGCCGTATTATACCATTTGCATGGGTTGAATTGCATATTATAATGCTGCATACTATTCGACCTGTGGAACTACTAGTGTACACTATTCTCTGTGGCTAAAAGGTTACTCTTCATAGCGGGTGAGGGAGCATCTGATAACTGGCAGCACCTGAGGGGATACAATAAGTCGTTCTGGCCCGAGGAATAGTCAGAAGGAAGAGTCCCTCCACCTCTACTATATGGAAGTAAGCACTGTCTTCCCTTACCGGTACCAGCATACCTGGGTATGGAAGAGGCCAAAGAAGGGTCAATCTTTAACAGTGATTTTGTAATAGATCTGGCCCTGGTTTTATACCTTACACACCTTTATCCCATACTCTGACTTGCACCTGCAGTGACCATGGATCTTACAATGGTAGGTGTTGCGATACTGCTGTGGCACTTGTTACGGTACCCAGGACTGGTATGTGCCCACCCCTGGATATACCGGCACACGTCCATTACAAGGTAGAAGGTATAGTCTCTGTAGTGTATGAAGCTGCGCAGAGAGTCCAGGACAAACCTAACCACTTGAATACCGTACTGGAAATGTTTCTTAAAGTGATACTACAGCTTTAGGCTTGGCACAAGTCATAAATTCTTGGACGATAGCTTTGAAAAGTTAGACTTGAATAACAGTTTCTGGCAAGGTTTTTGCCAAGAAAACTTTGTAGGGTTGATAGGGGGCAACCAGAGGGACTTGTCTAGGCAGTGCAGAACTCTGTCAGGGTATTTGAGACTAGATGGAAACAATCCATAGTCACGGTTTAGAGAATACTGCCTCATGCCGGAAGAGATCATAGAGTGCCAGATCCAGAAACACAGGCCTGGGTTTGAACAACAGGGTGTAGATAAAACCTCAAGATTACCCGAAGACATCGAGCAAAGGTTCAGTGGGATACGTCGGCTTTAACTGCTCTTTGCCACCTATGGGGATAGCCCAGACAGCCGAAGGCCTTCCTGACAACTACTTGGTAGAACTTAGTCACCCCAGTTTAGACAGGTTGGGTCCCTTGGGTGGTAGTTGCTCCTCCTAGGGTTTTAGTAGGTTGGAACTTGTAAAGAAAGAATCAGTCTGCCAGGAGCAAGCACCTGGGCACAAGGGCCAGGCCCCGAGGTAAACTCTCTTCGCTGGGCAGAAGCTGTTAACTAATCATGAACTAACAGACTATGAACCAGAATAACTAAACACTTGCCTATTTAAGGGCTAAACCTGGGTCAATTCCTCATTGGTTGAGAAACTGTGAGTTGACTCGATGCACCAATGGTGGGAACCTTCTACAATAAAGTAGTGATAGGCCAAGGGAATGGTAACTGTATTGCAATCGCAGTCTTGTACATGTAAACATCACATAATATCAACCCCTATTACCCCTATGTGCTGGAGAAAGATAAGATAGTAGTTAGTGGCGGCATCTAGTGGCCAAACAGTAGTAAGACATCTCTGAAAATACAATACAGCAGGATATTGGAGCATGGGTTCCGGGCCATTACACACCCATAATTCTTTATCATTGCACCCACATATACAGCCCAGAGCATTAATAATAAGGACAGTCATCGTTCCCCCCATAGCTATCATAAGAGTGTTGTGCAAACTAAAACAATCACCTCCTACAGACTCCTTATCAAACATACATACTAATCTCTATGATGGTGGGAGCTGTGAGCAGCTGCCATTTGGAGCAATAGATCCAGCTGCTAAAGTCTGACCACAACCAATGCTGAATTGTGTCTCTGGCTTTGTAGCAACAATAAAGGACAATAGCAGCAAATATTGCAAAAAAAACAAAACCCCCCCCCCAAAAAAACAGGATACCCAGTATGTGTCATGGGCCGCAAGTTGTACTTTAATATTTTCTGGTTGTACAGTCAATGTTTCTTCCATACACACAGATCTGCATTTTGCCGCATGATTTGTTACTATGGTAACTACGTTGTACTGAATCAAAGATGCTTCCGATCTTTTTTATGCATTACAGTACACATCATATTATACAGTATATACTACAGTACACATCATATTATACAGTATATACTACAGTACACATCATATTATACAGTATATATTAGTCACATTATATTATACAGTATATATTACAGTACACATCATATACGGTATATACTACAGTACACGTCATATTATACTACAGTATATACTACAGTACACGTCATATTATACAGTATATACTACAGTACCCATCATATTATACAGTATATATTACAGTACACATCATATTATACAGTATATACTACAGTACACATTATATTATACTACAGTACACATTATATTATACAGTATATACTACAGTACACATCATATTATACAGTATATACTACAGTGCACATCATATTATACAGTATATACTACAGTACACATCATATTATACAGTATATATTAATCACATTATATTATACAGTATATATTACAGTACACATCATATACAGTATATACTACAGTACACGTCATATTATACTACAGTATATACTACAGTACACGTCATATTATACAGTATATACTACAGTACCCATCATATTATACAGTATATATTACAGTACACATCATATTATACAGTATATACTACAGTACACGTCATATTATACAGTATATACTACAGTACACGTCATATTATACTACAGTATATACTACAGTACCCATCATATTATACAGTATATACTACAGTACCCATCATATTATACAGTATATATTACAGTACACATTGTTATACAGTATATACTACAGTACACATATTATACAGTATATATTACAGTCACATCATATTATACAGTATATATTACAGTACACATCATATACGGTATATATTACAGTACACATCATATTATACAGTATATATTACTGTACACATCATATACAGTATATACTACAGTACCCATCATATTATACAGTATATATTATATTACAGTACACATAATATTATACAGTATATATTACAGTATCCATCATATTATACAGTATATATTATATTACAGTACACATATTATACAGTATATATTACAGTATCCATCATATTATACAGTATATATTACTGTACACATATACATTATATATTACAGTACCCATCATATTATACAGTATATATTACAGTACCCATCATATTATACAGTTTATATTATATTACAGTACACCTATTATACAGACACATTATATTTTATAAGTACACATAATGCAGTATACATCATATTCTACTGTACATATTACAGTACACATCATATACAGTATATATTATATTACAGTACCCATCATATTATAAAGTATATATTATATTACAGTACACATTATACAGTATATATTACAGTATCCATCATATTATACAGTATATATTACAGTACACATATTATACAGTATATATTATATTACAGTACACATCATATTATACAGTATATATTACTGTACACATCATATACAGTATATATTACAGTACCCATCATATTATACAGTATATATTATATTACAGTACACCTATTATACAGTTCACATTATATTTTATAAGTACACATAATGCAGTATACATCATATTATACAGTATATATTATTATTATACAGTGCACATTATATATTATACATACACATTATATTATACAGTACACATCATATTATACATAGTGTACATTATATTATACAGTGTACATTACATATATATGTACACATATTACATTATACATCATATTATACAGTACCCATTATATTATACGTAGTGTACCTAATATAGTGCACTTATTATACAAAACACATGCACTATATGCCCTTTATTTTAACATTTCAGCTTTAGTTTCATCTTACAGATTTTTTTCAAAGAATTAAGAGCCAAATAAATATGTAAGAAATTATGTAGTGACTGTGCTGTGTATGGTGACAGCGCTATGTACAGTGTAATAAATGTGCTGTGTATACTGACTGTGCTGTGTAGAGTGGCTCTGCTCTTTATAGTTACTGTGATTTGTTTAGTGGCTGCGCTGTGTATGGTGACTGTGCTCTTTATAGTTGCTGTGCTCTGTATAGTGACTACGCTGTGTATAGTGACTGCGCTGTGTACTGTGACTGTACTGTGTATACTGACTGTGCTGTGTATAGTGGCTGTGCTGTGTACTGTGACTGTACTGTGTATACTGACTGTGCTGTGTATAGTGGCTGTGCTGTGTACTGTGACTGTACTGTGTATAGTGGCTGTGCTGTGTACTGTGACTGTACTGTGTATAGCGGCTGTGCTGTGTACTGTGACTGTACTGTGTATAGTGGCTGTGCTGTGTACTGTGACTGTGCTGTGTATAGTGGCTGTGCTGTGTACTGTGACTGTACTGTGTATAGTGGCTGTGCTGTGTACTGTGACTGTACTGTGTATAGTGGCTGTGCTGTGTACTGTGACTGTACTGTGTATAGTGGCTGTGCTGTGTACTGTGACTGTACTGTGTATAGTGGCTGTGCTGTGTACTGTGACTGTACTGTGTATAGTGGCTGTGCTGTGTACTGTGACTGTACTGTGTATAGCGGCTGTGCTGTGTACTGTGACTTTACAGTGTATAGTGGCTGTGCTGTGTACTGTGACTGTACTGTGTATGGTGGCTGTGCTGTGTACTGTGACTGTACTGTGTATAGTGGCTGTACTGTGTATACTGACTGTGCTGTGTATAGTGGCTGTGCTGTGTACTGTGACTGTACTGTGTATAGTGGCTGTACTGTGTATACTGACTGTGCTGTGTATAGTGGCTGTGCTGTGTACTGTGACTGTACTGTGTATAGTGGCTGTGCTGTGTACTGTGACTGTACTGTGTATGGTGGCTGTGCTGTGTACTGTGACTGTACAGTGTATAGTGGCTGTGCTGTGTACTGTGACTGTACTGTGTATGGTGGCTGTGCTGTGTACTGTGACTGTACTGTTAAATTCACGGTTTTGTCTACATGCAATGATTGTATACCTATAAGATACTCATACTAATAATTCTAGGTCCATTGCAATCGGCCGTTATAACGCCACTACAACTAACACACATTATACCAAAAAAGAAAACAAATGCTGAATTTTCGTGGCAAATACCATATATATCTTTATTGAATATACATAAAAACTATTACCATAAAAAAGAGAGACAGACCAAACATTAAAAAGAACAGTGACTATCCTGGAGGTGTTTCTAAAGTAACCAGATCACATATGCTGGAACCTCTGACCGACAACAAATGTCACAGAACAGGGGGATATATTCTCAAGAATCACATATTAGGACACTATAGTAATTGTAATAAATAATAAAGTGCAAGTGCATTCAATTCAAGAACTCAGCCCACAGATAATTCATAGGTCTCTGATCCACCCTGCATCAGATATTATTTCCCCATCAAATCAAGGGATCCAAATAATTAAATACCTTTTTATAATATTATGCAGTGTATATCCTCCAGGACGCCACCACCCCGACGCGCGTTTCGTTGCCTTCGTCCGCATAGGGTCCCCCCTATTTTTATAACCAGCCGGGTTAAAAACCAAACGACAGCAGCCTGGTAACACCAGGGTGGGAAGAGCCATTGGTTTAGGCCCTCCCCAGCCTAAATCTTACCAGCCTGCTGCCGCCCGGTCCAGGAGCGCCAATTTTGACGCTCCGGGACCACTGGCACCCGGCTCTTCCCAGTACCCCTGGTGGCATTGGGTACTGGGGTAATGATAGGGGGTTAGTGTTAGCCATTTTATACCGGCTAACACTAGGCCCCGACTTAGTAATGGATTCCGTCTATTATACGGCTTCCACTACTAAGTCTATAAAGTAAAGAAATAAAGAGAAGACACAAGTTAAAAATTTTTTTTATTCAAATAAAAACACCCCCACACCCCTCATTGACCATTTTATTTTAAAAAAAAACAACAAAAAAACGCTGGTCATCGAAGTAGTCCACGGAATCCGACGTAATCCCCAGGATACCGATATCTGAAAAACAAAAAGGGAGAAACACACAAAAAACACACAAACAGGAGCACAACACCCATCATTGTGAGCGGTGTTGTGCTCCTTACAGTATGCAGCATCTTTTCACATCGCTGCTTACAGTCTGGCCCCCAAGGGGTTAAGGGAGGATGTATTGCATCCCCCTTAACCCCTTGGGGGCCAGACTGATGTCAGACTGCACCCATCCCAGCAAGGAAGGGGTTAAGTGACCCCCCTTCCTTGCTGGGAGGGGTGCAGTGCTGGGGAGGGGGTGGGGAGAGCTCTATACTCACCCCGATGTGTCCTCTTCGCTGGTCCGCAGCACAATGAAGTCACTGTGCTACGGACCCGCAAATTATATGTGCGCTCAGCCGATCAGCCAATCAGCTGAGCGCACATATAATTCTAAATGTTTCTTCTAATAATGCTATTGTCATAACATAATTAGAAGAAACATTTGATGTTTTCATTAAAGTAAAGTGATGATTAGTACAGAATGCTCTATTGCCGGCAATATGAATTAACGGCTTACTGGAGCTTCCTGTACTAATTAATATTTAATTAATAAAACACATTTTCGTTGAAATAAAATCAGTTTCGTTGTTCAATAATTTAATTCCAGCCGCAAACAATGGTCTTGTTCATTTTTTACGGGTCCGTTTACGAAAGGGCCGTAGATTCATACATAGTGTGCACTGGGCAGCCGTATATCGTATACTTTCCAGCATACGCATGAACCACCAAAAATACCGCCGCACAATTACAGCCGCAAATACAGCGGCACACTTACATAGTGTGAACCTGGCCTTAGGCTGGGTTCACACTACGTATATTTCAGTCAGTATTGTGGTCCTCATATTGCAACCAAAACCAGGAGTGGATTGAAAACACAGAAAGGATCTGTTCACACAATGTTGAAATTGAGTGGATGGCCGCCATATAACAGTAAATAACGGCCAATATTTCAATATAACAGCCGTTGTTTTAAAATAACAGCAAATATTTGCCATTAAATGACGGCCATCCACTCAATTTCAACATTGTGTGAACAGAGCCTTTCTGTGTTTTTAATTTACTCCTGGTTTTGGTTGCAATATGAGGACCACAATACTGACTGAAATATACTGACTAAAATTTACATATACTGACTGAAATGTGCGTAGTGTGAACGCAGCCTAAAAATGGAACAGCTAAACGGAACATTGGCAGAGAGAATAATGCCGGTGTAAACCTACAATGTTTCCCCGCTAATAGCTCCCAAAGATGCGTTAGGTCTGGGTCAGGGGATGTCTTTTTCCATGAAGAAGAATTCACATGTCACATGCACAGCAGGGAAAGAGCATATGGTATAGCGGCTTCCGGCCACAAGGGGGAGCTCACCACAGCACATTTGTACAGCACAGCAGGGACATCGTACGGTATGGCAGCAGGTGTCAGGATAATGGTAAACTGTGCGCAGCTCTACATGACGGCTGGTGACTGGCCTCTTAATGCCTTGTCTGCACATTTAAAAGTGACAGTCGCAAATGGCAACAACAGGGTTGTCGGCAGGTGACTGTCTTCATGTCTTGCATGCAGCTGCTCTGCAACGGACAGCGAACGTAGGGGACAACGATGGTGTTCTATGTGGCGGACGTGCTTCCAAACAAAAACTTTGCTAGGTCTTACTTTTGGGGGGAGGTCTTATGTTTAGAAACTAAGCAAAACCTCTACTAGGTCTAATTTCCTAGGAAACAGGGTAACCTTACTGGAATCGAACCGGGCTGGGGTCACTTTCAGTGTACAGTTGGGGAGGGGGTGGATATAGAAGCCGCCGGTCACTTACCTCCTCGGTTCCAGCGCCGGGTCCCGGATCTCCCGTCCGGCTGCCGCCTCCTGGTCTGAGCTGCGGCTTGAGAAGTGACGTCTCAAGGCAGCTCAGCCATTGGGCGGCCGAGGTGGGACTCCCTATGACCACTGAATGGCTAAACTACATTGAGACATCATGTCTCAAGCCGTAGCTCAGATCAGGAAGCAGAAGCCGGACGGGAGAACAGAGCGGCGCTGGAACTGAGGAGGTAAGTGACCGGTGGCTTCTATATCCACCCCCTCCTCAGCCGTACACTAAAAATGATCCCAGCCCGGAGTACCCCTTTAACTTGTTTAACAAATACTGAGCGTTTTAGTGCTCGCTCAACACCAGTAAAGACACCATATAGGTGCAATTACACACTAGACAAGGCACCCACAGTGTGCCACACAACCAACAGCACCCCCAGAGGTCCCAGATGGAAAGCCCTCATATAACCTCACAGAGCTGGGATGCTCCCTACATGACATTGATGGAAATATCTTGTAGTTCTGTTAAAATACTTTGGTTCTTAAACTCGCAGGATTTATGACTTGAATTAATCATGTGCCATTAAGATTTGATCACTGAGTCCTGTAGTTTATTTTTTAAGATACGAGGACTAAGAGCTTGTTCACAATACATCCCACTCTTTTTAATATTTTACTATTTGTTTTTCCCCTTATTATTTTATGACCAAATGCATTTTTGATGATGTATAATTTTTCTGTAAGGTTCACATCAGTGAGGACAATAATCTGCTCAGACTTTATAATATTTTATTGTTATTTTTGTTGTTTCCTTCTTTTATAATATCGGATCTCCACGTCTCATATAAACTATGTAGGCATCTTAAAAAAAAAAAAAATCTTTCAAATCAACTGGAGTCAAAAAGTGCCAGAGATTTGTAATTTACTTCTATTTAAAAAATCTTCCAGTATGTATCAGCTGCTGTATGTCTTGCAGGAAGTGATGTATTCTCTTCAGTCTGACACTGCTGCCACCTCTGTCCATGTCAGGAACTGTCCAAAGTAGCAGCAAATCCCTATAGAAAATCTTTGTCAGCAGAGAGCACTGTGTCAGACTGGAAAAAAAACATCACTTACTGCAGGACAGACAGCAGCTGATAAGTACTGGAAAGCTGGAAATTTCTAAATAGAAGTAAATTACAAATCTCTGGCATTTTTTGGCAACAGTTGGTTTGAAAGATTTTCTGCTGGAATATTCCTTTAAAGAAGGTTTTTACCACGTCATAACGTTTGACTGGTGAATGTGCAGATACTGAGACCTGTATCGTTCTCCAAACAAAGACGGAAGTGCCCTGCTGAGTGTTTTATACTCGGAGAGCCTTTCCTGTACAGAATGATAGAAAGCCTCATAGATTTCCTATGAATCCATACAACAGGAGCACATACTTTTGTTCTAATATTTTCACGGATCAAAACTTATGACCTGAAAAGTGTTTTTTTTTTTTTTAAATGATTGTCGTCTTTTAAAGGGAACCAGTCACTGCCAAAATGCCCAGGATGCTATAGGTAGGCTCTAAAGGAGACCCCTGCATTGTTTCTAAATATGAAACTTGCCCCTATGAGCTTTGCATATACCCCCCCCCCCCCCCCCCCCCCCCAAAAGCAAAAAATTGTAAATGTTCTGCACTGTATGCAAATTATCTTCAACTAGTCATGTGGGTGTTCCTCTGCGGCCACACTAGTCACCAATACCGCGCTTGACTTGGCTGTAATCCCGCCTTTCTGGCAGTTTTGGTGCTCAGGGACGGCCCCTCTGTGACTTGCAGTGAGAATCCCACCCAGAGGGGCTGTTCCTGGGCACCAACACTCCCAGAGAGGCGGGATTACAGCCAGCTCCAGCGCAGCATTGGTGACTAGTTCAACGATGAGGAACGCCCACATGACTAATTGAGGGTAATTTGCATATGGCACAGGACATTTATAAACTTCATTATCAGGGGGTTTATGCAAAGCTCATAGGGGTCACTTACACATTTGGAAACAGGGCAGGAGACTTCATTTAGCTGTACATATAGCTTCTTGGGCTTTTTGGCAGTGACTGGTTCCCTTTAAAGCAATAGGCTCCTCCTCCTCCTCCTCCTCCTCAGTTTAATAATAACTCGTACCCACTAAATAACCCTCCAGCCTTGATAACATTAGGTTATACAGCAGGGCAGTCTTGGGATACTGAAATCCCTTGCAGCTGCGTTCCTGCTGCCACCAGCAGAATATCCTCCATTTGTAATACATTTTCCAATTAGAGTGAGATCCAGGTGATGTTACGGGGTATGTATTTTTACACTGTTTACCTGACTTTTTTGTCTCCTTATTAAAGATCATACTTGTGATTGTTATTTTTGTTTGTGTCTGGATTGCAAATCCACAGAAAAATAGAAGATTGTCGGCAGAAAAAGCCCCCCTTCTCCATCTAGTCCGCACTTTTAGTATTTCCCTTCTTATTATCCTAGGGCAGATATATGTATACACCAGGCAGGTTTACATTCAATTATTGTAGATTTACCAACCACCTCTGCTGGAAGTTTGTTCCAGGCATCTACTACTCTTTCCGTAAAGTCATATTTTCTCATGTTGCTTCTAATCTTTCCCTCACCTAACCTCTCACTGTGTCCTCTTGTTCATTTTGTGTTCAGTTTTTATTCCCTCCTGAAAATTATTTAGTCTTTTAACATATTTTTCCCCCTCGACATGACAGCACCACGGAGAGAGGGACCCCGCCCCCTGGGACAGGAAACCTGAAGTATAAAAGGATTAGGCCCTCCTCTCAACCTCAGTGTGGTTTCCTGTCCCTACGGGAAGCCTGGAGTTGGGAGGCTCGGTGTAGGTCTCTCTGGATTAAAGGGCCGGAGTTTTCTCACCTGCTGCGGCTTTCCGGTTGGAATGGCCAGAGGAAGACTCTTTTGGAGGTGTCGGTGTAGCACCGTTAAGCCCGACCTCTCCACACAACCTGCATCCGAGAGCGGTTGGGCCGGACCGGAACCCTCAGAGTCTGCCAGTGGCAGCGGAGAGGGGGGGAGAGGTCTCCGGCAGACTGCCGCCGAGACAGGGCCCGTCCGGAGCATGCGTTCCACGTTAGGTCACTTCCGGTCCGGCGCGTGGGACTTCCGGTTACGTCGCATAGTTATGTGGCGGGGAGTTCCGCGGCGCATGGAGATGACGTAGGACGCCGGATAAAGCGTGCGCTGTGGGGAGATCGGCCGGCAGACTCACAGCTGATGCAGCCATGAGTTCCAGCAGCGAGGCAAGGAAGGATTCTTCTGGTGCTCCTGCCTCCTCCCGGGTACTGACTCTCTTCTCCCCTGGTAGGGGTGGTAAGATGATGGAATACTGCAGGCCCTAAGCCTAAAAGTTTGTTTTTTTTGTTTTCATGTGTAGGAATCTTCCAGGAAAGCTAAGACTCCCCATAAACATAAAGAATGTAGAGTTTGTAAAGGACGTCTTAGTTCAAGTTATGAAAAACCAACGTGTGAGGATTGTATTAATAAATTAGTTGCTGCTCAGGTTCCCTCCTTAGAGTCTATTCTATCATCAGTTAAAGACATGATTACGGGAATGCAGAGTTCTTCTGGAAGCACTACTATTGCAACTCCAGTATGTACCCCAGGGCCATCTCAAGGAGTTTCCACTATTTCCATTCCTGACCACGAGGAGGGGGCAGCTAATGAGGAGGAAGCAGAAGAGGCTGAGGAATCTGACACAGATGTTGGAATCAGATCTTTATTTTCTTTAGATGATGTATGTACCCTGGTTAAAGAAGTGCGCTCCACAATGAACATTGAGGATCCTAAGGAGCCGAAGTCCATACAGGACATAATGTTTGGTGGTTTGGAAGAGAAAAAGAGGAAGGTCTTCCCTGTGCATAAGAATGTGTCAGCCCTTATACAAAGGGAATGGAACAGGCCGGGGAAAAAAGGATTTGTACCTCGAGCGGTTAAGAGGAAATACCCCTTTGACGAGTCAGAAAATCCAGCCTGGGATAGAGCTCCAAAGATTGATGTTTCTATTTCCAAAATATCACGCAAGGATTCATTACCCTTTGACGATATAGGAGTACTCAAGGAACCCATGGATAAGAAAGCAGAAGGATTCCTTAAAAAAACCTGGGAGGCAGCAACAGGTGGTTTCAAACCTAGCATTGCAGGTACTTGTGTAGCAAGATCAATGATGGTCTGGCTCTCTCAGTTGGAAGAGGACCTCCAATCAGACGATTTCAAGGATAAATTTACAACAGCATTGCCTCTCCTTAAAAAATCTGCATCTTTTTTAGCTGATGCTTCTACCGATGCACTCAGATTTTCTGCTCGCTCGGCAGCCCAATCCAACTCGGCTCGTAGAGCCTTGTGGCTAAAGAATTGGTCGGGTGATGCAGTTGCTAAGGCAAAATTATGCACCATCCCCTGTGAGGGTGAATATATATTTGGATCATATCTGGATGACTTACTCGCTAAAGCCGCGGATAGGAAGAAGGGTTTTCCTATCTCCTACCAATCGAAACGATTCCAGTCCTTTCGTGGGCAAGGAAAGGAAAAGTTTCAGAGAAAGAACACAGACAAGTCTACTCGAGGAAGAGGCTACAACAGATCCAGGGGATATATGTTCTCACAGAAGTCCGATCCTTCCAAAAAATCCGCTACACAATGACGCCAGGCCACGGGTGGGAGGCAGGTTGCGTCATTTCGCACAAGAATGGCAGAAAATCTGCGGCAGCACTTGGGTAATGCGGTGTATTCAAGATGGCGTTCGCTTAGATTTCGTATCCCGACCTCCCACTCGGTTCGTCATAACCAGAGGTCGTCAAGAAGCTTTAGAAACAGAAGTCAAGTCTCTCCTAGAAAAGAATGTGCTTGTTCCGGTACCAGAATCGGAGAAAAATCAGGGGTTCTACTCAACCTTATTTCTGGTGAAAAAAGCGGACGAGAGCTACAGAGTCATCATAAATCTCAAGCCTTTAAACCAGTACCTACGGTATCAGAGATTCAAAATGGAGACCATAAAGAGTACAGTAAACCTGCTCTTTCCAGGTTGTTTCATGGCTTCGATAGATCTCAGGGACGCCTACCTACACATCCCGATCCACAAGGACTTTCAAAGATACCTAAGGCTGGCAATCTGGATAGACGACTCTCTGGTCCACCTACAGTTTCAGGCGCTGCCCTTCGGCATTTCCATCGCTCCTCGAGTCTTCACCAAGATAGTGTCGGAAATGGCAGCCCACATAAGAGAGGAAGAGGGCATCTTTATTCCATATTTAGACGATTTTCTTTTGGTAGCAGAAACGGAAGAAAAACTTCTGATAATGTTGGGAAGAACGCTATCCATCCTAAAGAAGCTCGGCTGGATGGTAAATCTCGAGAAATCCTCTATGGTGCCAGAGAGAAAAAAGCTCTTTCTTGGGATCACTCTGGACTCATTGACACAAAGGTCGTTCCTGCCCGAAGAGAAGATAGAAAAGCTACAAAAATTAACGCAGCTTCTTCTCAGAAACCCAGTGACATCTATAAGGAAGGGTATGTCTCTGCTGGGACTATTCACAGCTACCATTCCAGCAGTCCCGTGGGCTCAGACTCACTCTAGACCTTTGCAGGCTCAGCTCCTCGAGGCCTGGGATGGATCTCCCAAGGGTCTTGACAGGAAAATCTCACTGTCCAAAACGACATTAGAGAGTTTTTCCTGGTGGCTATCTAAATCTAATCTCCTGCGGGGTCTTAGTTGGACTATTGATTCTCCAAAAGTGATAACTACAGACGCCAGCCCATCAGGTTGGGGTGCACACACCGACCGATACAATTTTCAAGGCACCTGGGACGATGTATTCATCGTTAGATCTTCTAATTTTAAGGAATTAGCGGCCATTTATTTTGCACTAACAGTGGCAAAGTCTCACATTGGTGGCTCTAATGTTAAGATTTTTTCAGATAATTCCACAGCAGTCTCAGTTATCAATAGACAGGGTACCACTAGAAGCCCTCTGTTATTGGACTTGTCTTATCACATATTTTCTTTTGCAGAACGCAACCTTTTGAGTCTGTCAGCAGTCCATCTGAAGGGGGTTCTGAATATAAGAGCGGATTTTCTCAGCAGACATCAGCTTCTACAGGGGGAATGGCGCCTGAATCCTTCTGTCTTTCAGATGATCACGGATCTTTGGGGGAGACCGGTCATAGACCTGTTCGCAACCAGGGGAAACAGACAGGTGAGACAGTTTCTTTCCTTGTCCCCAGCGGACCGGCCCCTAGGTGTAGACGCTCTAAGCCAGGCCTGGCAGTGGAGTCTGATGTACGCTTTTCCTCCACTAGCCTTAATTCCCCGAGTGCTAAAAAAGATCAGGCAGGAGAAGGCTCGAGTAATTCTCATAGCTCCCTTCTGGCCTCGCAGAGCTTGGTTCTCAGGTCTCAGGTCAATGTCAGTGACAGACCCTTGGGTCTTACCGGACCGTCCGGATTTACTCTCTCAGGGACCGATTTTTCATCAAGATACGAAACAACTGCACCTGACGGCCTGGCTTTTGAAAGGCTAGTTCTTAGAAGTCATGGACTCTCGGACGAGGTCATATCTACCTTACAGCGGAGCAGGAAGCCTACAACCCTAAACATCTATTTTAGAATATGGAAAACATATTTTTCTTTTTTGGGAGCCAAAAAGGTTGATCTTCATTCTCCTAACATAGCACAGATCCTAGACTTCCTACAGAAGGGTTTAGCCAAGGGCCTTAAGCCAGCCACCTTGAAAGTGCACGCCTCGGCCTTAGGAGCCTTATATAACCAACAGATCGCCACTCATCCTTGGGTGGTAAGATTCTTTAGAGCAGCAGCCAGACTCTCGCCAAGATTATCACCATCGGTTCCTCCTTGGGACCTTACCCTAGTCTTAAAGAGTCTTACAGATGCCCCTTTTGAGCCTTTGTCTAATATATCCTTAAAAAATCTTACACTTAAGACCGCCTTCCTGGTAGCGATAACATCGGCCAGACGGGTGGGGGAGTTGGCGAGCCTTTCATGCAGTGAACCGTACACCAAGATTTTGTCTGATAGAATTATTTTCAAACCAGATCCTGCTTTCTTGCCTAAAGTGGTGTCAGAATTTCATTGCTCTCAAGAGATAGTGTTACCCTCTTTTTGTGACAAACCAGCCAATGAGAAGGAGAGGGAGTTCCATTGTCTAGATGTGAGACGTTCTGTACTGCAATACTTAGAAGTAACAAAACAGTTTAGGAAATCTAGGTCTTTATTTGTGCAATTTTCAGGGCCCAATAAGGGGTGTAAGGCTAGTAGTAGTTCTATAGCCAGATGGATAAGGCAGGGTATTTGCTCTTCTTACTCTTCTGCTGGTCTTTCTCCTCCCCTTAGGCTCAGAGCCCATTCCACCCGAGCTGTTGCTACCTCTTGGGCGGAAAGAAGTGATGCTTCCATCTCTCAGATCTGCAGGGCGGCGGTTTGGTCCTCACCGCACACTTTTTTCCGACACTATAGGTTGGATCTTTCTGATTCCTCTGGTGTGGCCTTTGGGCGTAAGGTCTTACTGGCTATAGTCCCTCCCTAGTCTATCTTTCATCTCTGGTATTCTCTCCGTGGTGCTGTCATGTCGAGGGGGAAAACAGGAGTTACTCACCGGGTAATGATGTTTCCTCGAGTACATGACAGCACCATTACTACCCACCCTTTTTGGTTCCTTCACTGTGTTTCACTTGGGTGTGCAAAAAAAAAAAAAAAAAAAAAATATAGTATTGTTATTGGTGATGGTGCTTCTTAAAGATTAAACAGTCCTGATACTAATCATGGCTCTCTCCGGTCTCTGGAATACTCACTGAGGTTGAGAGGAGGGCCTAATCCTTTTATACTTCAGGTTTCCTGTCCCAGGGGGCGGGGTCCCTCTCTCCGTGGTGCTGTCATGTACTCGAGGAAACATCATTACCCGGTGAGTAACTCCTGTTATATACATTTACCTGTCCATGCTTAGTGGCCATGTTTTTCTAACACTGGATAACCCCTTTAATGGTGCAAAGTGTCAGGATCAGCGGATGTGAGCCCACTGTGCCATGTGACAGTGTGTCCTCGGTTCTTCACAAGATACTTCTGATGGTGGAGACAGGAGGACACGCCAGATCGCTACTTCTTGAGACAAACAGAACATGTGGCAGCTGGTCCGGGACCGGATGGCCAGGGGGTTAAAGGGGTTGTCCAGTGAAAAGCTTTTTCTTTCAAATCAACTGGTGTTAGAAAGTTATATAGATTTGTAATTTACTTCTGTTAAAAAATCTCAAGTCTTCCCATACTTATCAGCTGCTGTATGTCATGCAGGAATTGTTGTTTTATTTCCGTTCTGACACAGTGCTCTCTGCTGACATCTCTGGCCGAGACAGGAACTGTCCAGAGCAGGAGAGGTTTTCAATGGGGATTCATAGAAAACCGGGACAAAGTTCCTGTCTCGGCCAGAGATGTCAGCAGAGAGCACTGTGTCAGACTGAAAATAAAACACTATTTCCTGCAGGACATACAGCAGCTGATAAGTATGGGAAGACAAGATTTTTTTTTAACAGAAGTAAATTACAAATCTATATAACTTTCTGACATCAGCGCATTTGAAAGAAAAAGATTTACGCTGGACAACTCTTTAACCACTCAAGTTGCCAAACAGAGAGTACACAGGACACACCAGATGTTGGAGATGAAGCCACACGGTGCAGGTCACACAATGCAGGTAACTTGGTGCAGGAATGGGTAGCTAGTGCAAACATGGGTCGGGTCAGGTTCACACTCAGGATGGGTACACGAAGCAATACAGGAACCAACTGGGAGTGCAGGGCTAGACAGCAGGAACACCAGGACAGGGAAATGCCACATCAGGACCATGGGAACTAGGACAGAGAATGCAGGAACACCAGGACACGGAAATGCCACAGCAGAAACATGGGAACCAGAACTGAGAATGTCGGAACACTGTAGCAAGGTAACAGAAGGCCCTTAAAGTAACAGACCTTAGCAGGACCAAAAGACCTTGATGCTCTGGTAGGGTACATGTGCAGGAAGCCTCCTTATAGATCTAAGCCACAGGTGGAGAGAATTAAGGCACTGAGCCTGTAAATGCAGAGGGGGTGCGCATGGCTCCCTCTAGTGGCCAGAACTATACTGCATGAAGAGAGGAAACACCTGCTGCTCCATGTCGCTAGGCCTGAAGGACCTAGGCTGAAATGGAAAGCAGGGCAGCAGTGGAAAGTGGGGACCCTACCTTCCGCAGATGGGAGAAGGCGGGCGCGGTAGCGAATAAGAGAACAGTGGCCGGGACGCCCACCCACCGTTACATATAGAATATTTTCCATAGAATACCCCTTCAATAAATTCCCTCCACTGAATGTTATAGCTACTAGAAAATACGTCTCTGAACTACTTCTTACAGTAGCTAAGGCAAGAAGACTGCCCTCTCATATACAAAAAATACATCTATCATCAGGAAATGATAAAAACACTATGTCAGTATGAGGTTTTTTTTTATTGAGTGAGAGAACATATAGCCGACACCTTCCAGGTCAATCTAAAATACCCGCTAAGGTTCTTTTCATGGCGGCACACTGGCTTCTATGTATGATAGAACCATAACAACTAAGCCGGAGCTATTTTCAGATGGAGATCAAGGAACCTTTATAGACTCCATTGACTTTGATGGGATCAGTCAGTGTGACGGGATGTTTGTTCTTGTAGAAGTAAGCATACCTTATGCCGCAAGAACTTCTGACTCCTAGACAAATGGCAAGAAGAACACGTCGGAAACCGGCACTCCTTTATAAAAGCTTTATTGTAAATACTTTCACATAATTTTTTCTATCCAAATACATTTTGTACAGGAAGTCAATGAAAAAATACCAACATAGACTGATAGGCTTCATTCACACACACACACACACGCTTGCAGACAGCACTTAGGACCCATATATTTCAATGGCCCCATTCACACGTCCGTACGTGTTATTGTACCGTGATCTCTGCTGTAAAAAGAACAGGTCCTAGAATGGGCCCCCAATTGGGGCACGGATCACTATCTTCTATGTAGAGGTCTGGGCCTTGCGAACAATTATGGATGCACATACGTGATGCAGTCCGCAATTCTGGGCTATACTATTGGAAGTGTAAATGAGTCCTCAGTCTTTGATCATAGTTTACCTCCGGCAAAACAAATTACTTCTATTTATCTCCAGTCTTCCAGTACTTATTAGCTGCTGTATGTCCTGCAGGAAGTGGTGTATGCTTTCCAGTCTGACACAGTGCTCTCTGCTGCCACCTCTGTCCATGTCAGGAACTGTCCAGAGCAGGAAAGGTTTTCTATGGGGATTTGCTACTGATCTGGACAGTTCCTGATATGGACAAAGGTGGCAGCAGAGAGCACTGTGTCAGACTGGAAAGAATACACCACTTCCTGCAGGACATGGAGATTTTTTAATACAAATCATTTACAAATTTGCGTAACTTTGTGACATTAGTTGATTTGAAAACATTTTTTTCTCTCTCGAGTACCCCTATAATAAAAAAGAAACTTTTCTCTATGTTTTATATTGTTAAAACTGTATTTGTAGCTGGTATGGCTGGGAGCAAACATACCTGCACATTAACTTAGGGCATGTGCACACTGAGGAATCCAGGCGGATCACTTGCTGCGGATTCTCTGTGCACATACCCATAGACCTAGTTTGAAAACCTTCTAAGCCTGCCTGCCTACTGGGAAGGACATCTCATCCTGGTCTTACCTGAGAGTATATAGAGCAAAGGAAGGAGACACATACATACTGTACATACAGCCTTTGGAGAGAAGCGGCAGAGCCACAAAACAAGAGCCCCAGTAAGCTTCCAGCCTGACCTACAACTGAGTGGCGACCATGTCACAGACCTTCAAAAGGTGCACCTTAATATTGTGAACTGCATCAGTTCTGAGTTAAAGGGCTTATCCTGCGCTGCAAAAACACGGCCACTTTCTTCCAGAGACAGCACTACTCTTGTCTCTGGTTCAGGTGTGATTTGCAATTAAAGGAGAAGTCCAGCGAAATATTTTATTAAAGTATTGTATTGCCCCCCAAAAGGTATACAAATCACCAATATAAATATACGGGAAATGCTTATAAAGTGCTTTTTCCCCTTACTACTTACACTTCCTACTGCATCAAGGCTTCACTTCCTGGATAACATGGTGATCTCACTTCCTGGATAAAATGGTGATGTCACTTCCTGGATAACATGGTGATGTCACAACCCGACTGCTGGAGAGGATGATGGCAGAGGGATGCTCAGTGTCCCTCCAGTGCCCTATGTCCCTCAGTGTCCCCCTGCCATCATCCTCTCCAGCAGCCACAGCCCGCACAGCTCTGGGAGTCGGGTCGTGACATCACCATGTTATCCAGGAAGTGACATCACCATGTTATCCAGGAAGTGACATCACCATGTTATCCAGGAAGTGACATCACCATGTTATCCAGGAAGTGAAGCCTTGATGCAGTAGTAAGTGCAGGGAAAAAAGCTCTTTATAAGCATTTCCCGTAATAAGTGTATCTTGGGGATTTGTATAACTTTTGGGGGACAATACAATACTTTAATAACATTTCTCCTTTAACCCTTAGAGGACCTTGCCAATTTCTATTTTTTCGTTTGCGTTTTTTCCTCCTTGTGCTTATAAGGCCATAGCAGTTGCATTTTTTCAGCTAGAAACCCACATGAGCCCTTATTTTTTGCGCCACTAATTGTACTTTGTAATGACAGGCTGATTTTTTCATATAGTACACTGCGAAACCAGAAAAAAATTTAAATGATTCGTGAAATTAAAAAAAAAAAAAAGGATTTTTTTTTATTTGGAGGGTTTTTGTTTTTACGCTGTTCGCCCTGGGGTAAAACTGACTTGTTATATATGTTCCTCAAGTCGTTACTCCCCTAGGCAGCCCAGGACATACAGGTACGCCCAGGGTCGTCTAGGGGTTAAGCTCCATTCACTTCAATGGAACTGAGTTGCAAAACCTGCACCAAACCTAAATATATTTACAATGATGGTGCATGATTCTAGGTTAGGTTCAAGATGGCCCTTTTGGAGTGTTTTTTTTTTTTTAAGTTTATTGAACTTATTAAAAAAGATGGTGAAAGGATTATGAATAAAAAAAACTGTGTATGAACAATGGCCATTGTTTCCATAGACTTCAATAGAAATCATTGAAGACTAAAAACAACGGCCGTTATTTGACAGTTATTTTACAGTGTGTTAACATGGCCTTAAAGTGGTATAACAGTTCCAGACGTGTTCTTTATACCATGTAGCCCCGGGGCTTGTAACTGCTTAGTCAAGTTTAATCCGAACCGTAGATGTTTTTCTGCTTATTAAAGCTTGAATTGATATTAACGGCCATTGATCAGCTTCTGCAGACCACACTGAGCAGCCCAAAGTAATTAATATTGATTAGCAAACATACGTATTGGTATTTATAGTAATGTGTGAACATCAAAGACATGTGTGACCTGTAGATTGTAAAGCCACTTATATCCAATAAAAACCAAGCAGCTGTAATAGGAAGAGGTCATGCTGTTCTCATGAGGTTGTCAGGCCTAGAACTACTTTACTCTAGAGAAGTTACATACTCCGCAATCTTATTTATATAACACACATCCTTCTCCTAATGGTGTGGCTCAGCGTTTAGCTAGTTAAAGGGGTACTCCAGCAAAAACAAAAAAATCTTTCAAATCAACTGCTGCCAGAAAGTTATATAGATTTGTAATTTACTGCTCTTAAAAATTTTCAAGTCTTCCAGTACTTTTCAGCTGCTGTATGTGCTGCAGAAGTGGTGTATTTTTTCCTGTCTGCAGAGCAGAAGAGGTTTTCTATGGGGATTTCCTACTGCTCTGGACAGTTCCTGACATGGACAGAGGTGGCAGCAGAGAGCACTGTGCCAGGCTGGAAAGAAAATATATATATATAATTATTATTATTATTATTATTATTATTTATTTTTTTTTTTTCCAAGAAAATCCAGAACTGCACTGTGTCAGGCTTATTAGTGTGATAGCTTCCAGCTGGGTGGGTGCACAACCTCTGGGGTAGTCAGACTCACAGCTAGACCCCAATTTCCAGGAATGGGCGTCACTCCAGGCCATCATGTGTTGGGTGAATAAAAGAAGTTATTTCTTCACTGCAAGGAGCGTGCAGCCCCTGCTGTATATAGTAAGTAATACATTGTATATGTTACCTCCCCATGCTCCCCAATGTCTTCCTGGCTTCTTTCTGCAGCTGCAAAGCCACTCTCTGAAGTGACAGGCTGCTCAGCCAATGACTGGCTGCTGTGGTTGTCTTGGCTAGTGATTGGCTGATTGACCTGTCACTTCAGAGAGTGGCACTGCAGGCGGACAGGCGGTTGCGGGGAGTTTGGAGAAATCAGGAAGACACTGGGGAGCATGGAGCACAAACGTATACAGGTTATTATTATATTTTCAGCCAATCACTACATAACTACAACCCTCAGCATGCCCCGATTGCTGAAATGTTATTGTCTGAACTATAAAATGATTACATTCCTGTTCTTGCTTAGTAAATAGCATAAATACAAAAAAAGCCAAGTCTGCAGATTTTTGGTCAAATCACATCCCAGAACATAAATAGTGATAGCCAATGCCAGACTACAACTCCCAGCATGCACTGCTGCTGTACAAGTCAGACTGTGACCGGAAATGCATGATGGGACTTGTAGTTTCTCCTCAGCTGAAAAGCCACAGGTTTTCCATTATACTGTATATGAAATGTATGACTTACAGTTAGAGCTCCCTGTGCGATGATTGCTGTGACACAGGTTACTGGCCAATTGCAGCTGTGTTCACATGCTGCGGTATGGTTATTTGTTGCATGGTTTTTACATATTTAAATACCTGGTGGACAATAAGTGCATTGCATCCCAAAATACAGGATACGGAATAACTAGCTGATTGGTGGGAGTTGTAGTGCACAAAGAGATATGTTGGGAGTTGCAGTTTTACAGCAACAGCCTCCTGATACAACTCCCAGCATACCTCCTTCTGCACAACAACTCCCAGCATACCTCCTTCTGCACTACAACTCCCAGCATACCTCCTTCTGCACAACAACTCCCAGCATACCTCCTTCTGCACAACAACTCCCAGCATACCTCCTTTTGCACAACAACTCCCAGCATACCTCCTTCTGCACTACAACTCCCAGCATACCTCCTTGTGAACAAAGAGGTATGCTGGGAGTTGTTGTGCACATAGAGGTATGCTGGGAGTTTTAGTGCACATATCCGCAGTCTGGGCGGGGGGCATTATGTATTTTTTTGTTTGTTTGTTTTCAAACTTTATTTAGTATCAAAATGGTATTGAGTATCGAAATAAAACAGCTGGTATCGGTATCAAACTCAAAATTCTGGTATGGTGACATCACTAGTAAGACATCTACCAAAGTCCAAATATTTGCCCAAGTGATCAGTACCCTAAATCTGTGCCCATCCTGCTGGAAAGGCCCTATTACACAGAAAGATTACATGCCAAATCAGGCAAATATTTCCCCATGTGATTAGGCCAGGGATCGGCATGCTGACCAGCTGGTCACTGTCTTTCAACATGTTAAAAAATAATCTGTAGACCGCACATTTCTGTGTAAGAGCATGTACACACTGAGGAAAAGGTGAGGAATTGAAGAGGAATCCGCTCTCATTTCAGCTTGAAATTCCTCCTGTAAAATATGAACAGGGCAATGTCCCATTGTGTTCAATGGGTTTTCCACTCTGTTGTTTACACTGCAGAATTTCAGAGCAGCATTTTCTGCCGCAGATCTGCTTTCCGCCCAAAGGCCCTGTTCACACTGAACAAGAACAGTGGAATTCCGCGGCTTAGCTCCGTGAATGAGAGCAGGCGAGTCTGCTGCCTCCACTCTCCGCTCAAAGAAACAACATGTCACTTCAGAGCAGAGAGCGGCAGCAGCGGAGGCACCTTCTCATTCACTCAAAGCAGGACACTGAGCATGGTGGGACCGTTCTTGCTCAGTGTGTTTCAGACATGTCAATGTTTCGAGCGGATTCTGCTAGAGGAATCCTATAGAAGTCAATGGGGACTTAAATTCTGCTGGCATTTAATAGTCCCTGTACGCGGGCATTGATCTGCTCGCTTACACTGCTGGTCATTCCGTCTAAGATTGGGTTCACATGAAGTTTTTGCTATTTTTTATCATTCGTTTTTGCTGTCATTCTCTATTGGCACTGGACTCATCTCAGCAGCGCGTGCGCCGGGCTTCCAACAAGGATATCTCCATCCCAGGACCAGCTCCAGGAGCGGGACTTGGTGAGATTGGGTAAGTTATAAGGGTCTCTAGTGGGGGTCGGGCGTCCTTCACCCCGGCACGGGGGGGGGGGGGGGGGGGGTGACAGGTTCCCTTTAATGAGTGTGCGTTTACTTGCTTATCTGCTGATCGCTGCCTTTATTACACGGGGAGATAACTGCCTCATATGGCAGATGATCTCTGGGTAATAGGGCATCTACACCGACATCTGCAGCAGATCCGGCCAGTGTGAATGCACGGTCATGTTCACACATGCAGATTTTCAGCTACAGATCTGCAACAAAGCAGTCTATAGAATATGCGCATGTGTGAACATTAGTGATGCACCAAAATAATAATGCTACTATCAATATTTCGGGCAAAAAAAAAACAAAAACGGTTCGGTACCAGGATTTCCTGGTATTCGATACTTTATGTTAAAAGGAACCTGTCACCTAGGACGTGGAACATGTCCCTGTCGGAAGTGGTGCTCGCGCTGCAGAGATGAGTCTGATGCCCATAGAGGATGACGGCTCCATTCATTTTCTATGGGCATCGGACTCATCTCTGCTAATTAGCATAAAGCATGCGCTCAGCTTCGGGCGCCGATATCTCCGTCCCGGGGCCGGTTTCAGGAGGGGGACTGCAGGAAAGGGTAAGTATCCGGGGCTGCACCAGGGGGTTGGGTAGGCTCTGCGCTGCAATGCAGGGGGACAGGTTCCCTTTAAGCTGCATAATAGTGCAGTTTAACAAAGTATAGCACAAAGGCTAGCTGAGCGCCAGCCATGTTCTCTGTGCCGCCCCCTGGTGTCACCTTCTTACCCCGCACACTGTCAGCTCCTGGCGGCACCAAATTCAAGTAGCCGACACATAGCGATCGCTTGTGCCGGCTGTTTTACAGTGTACATGCCGCTGTCACACCTGACAGCGGCATTTAACCCCTCCATATACAGCAGGAGTGTGCTGCATATGGAGTGGCCCATTATGCACGTCCAATGTGAGAAACAAGATGTCACCACCAGAAGGGCCGAGTTACATCACTACTTTTCTATGGACATTGTCCAGACCTGTGAAGTCTTTTCTACCTGCCTGCAACCGGAATCTGCTGTAGATATTACCTGCACAAATCCGTCCCATTTGGATTTTCCCCATCCGCTCAGGTCATCAGGAATGAGGTCAGACCGAGACCTGCGCCTGTATTAAATTGTGCAGTAAATATGGTCACGTAAAAGAGCCAGGTCTGTGGTGGCGGCCATTATTAGCTCCGCTTTATAGGTGCTCAGATTTCCTGGAAAAGTCGCACCAGACCTTTCTAAAAAAATCTGAGTAACTGGAAATCGGGACTACTATTCCACGAGACGGGACGCACTGACCGCCACTGTGTGTAATTCAGAGGTGCAGGATTTACCGCAATATTTCTGCAGTGAGTGAATCTGCCATAAGACCATGTGCACACAGTATATGGACGCTCACTTTTCAGCCTCCAAAAAAAAGAAAACTACAGACAAGATGAATCTAAAGTGCTCAGACTTTTTGGCAACTGAGTTTTTTTTTTTTTTTTTTTGCTTCATTTTTCTGCAAACCAATGACCAAGTAATGTGGGTCAAGAGACCCGAGTACACTCCAGTCAAGTATTGGATTGGGGTGCTATGTATGTTTTGTGGCGTTTTTATTCCTTTTTTGCTGGTTATAATAAATTGATATTTTAATTTGTGATACGCCTCTGTGATATTCATGTTCACACATGGCAAAAAAGTGGCTGTTGGCTGACATGGCCGTGTGAAACACGTGTGAGACGTTCACCTGGCCAATCCCTTCATTTGAATTGAAATGAGGGCACATTCGGGTGTGTCCACACTCCAGTTAGCCACAGAGAACAATGTAAAGTACGTCCGGGAGCTGCACTTTACATTGTGTACACAGGCTATGTTGTGTGGCGCTATTCAGTGAACACAATAGACATGTCAATTATTTTGTGTGGCTGCAGAGAACAACGGCAATAGTGTTTACAGTGTGTATAAACTATGGCCGTGATTCCATGCTATTTAATGCAATGCCACGGTGGCATTAAACGACTGGCGTTTTTGCAATCTGCAAAAACGGCCATTGTTTAATGAAACAATCCCCTGTGTGAACGTGGCCTCAGAGAAGAGAGCAGAGTAATGATGGGGTTAAGTAACTGTCATGTCCTCCCCCTCCCCTATAGGATATACATGAGAGTTACACTGTCACACTATTTTATAGCTTCCATGTAAATATATACTGGGGGGTGGGGGTGTGAGACCCCTAACAGTGGCATCTACCATCCATAACATAGGAGCCATCTACCAGATACATTGGGAGCTCATTCATGATGGAGCCGTCAGGTTAGGACAACACTCAGCATCTACCATAAAGCATAATGTCATCTGCATCCAACCTGGGGAGGGGGTGTATTCCTGATAAATTATTACTCTAAATAAAGCCCCTCTATAGACCCCGTGCTGCCCCACCAGGCAGAGAAAACACTGATTATTACTATTATTTACTAATGGGACTAAAAATGGAGCAGAAAACAAATGCTGTAATGTTATATTGTAGAAGTCCAGTGCAGGTTCACATAGGGGGAGATTTATCAAACATGGTGTAAAGTGAAACTGGCCCAGTTGCCCCTAGCAACCAATCAGATTCCACCTTTCATTTTCCAAAGAGTCTGTGAGGAATGAAAGGAGGAATCTGATTGGTTGCTAGGGGCAACTGAGCCAGTTTCACTTTACATCATGTTTGATAAATCTCCCCCATAGTTTTCATCTCTATGTGCTCTGGCCACGCCCACTGCTTGTGATGTCATCATGTCACGTATGAGGATGATGTCACAATAGAACCTGGTTGTGACAATAAAACCAAGCGGCACCCTGACAGCACAGTTAGTCCAGGCTAACTTTTCTTGGAGTTGGAGTGTTGGAGAGTCTATAGATGACAAGGAAGAGGAACAGATTTCGCCAGAATGTGGCCCAGCCACCAAACCCTGCCCCACCACCACCCCCAAACCCTGCCCCATCCCACCCTGCCCCACCACCTGCTCCATCCCAGAGGAGACCATCTATAGCATCTGAGGCTCCTGAAGACTCATCCAGAGAGGAGACCATCTATAACATCTGAGGCTCCTGAAGACTCATCCAGAGAGGAGACCATCTATAACATCTGAGGCTCCTGAAGACTCATCCAGAGAGGAGACCATCTATAACATCTGAGGCTCCTGAAGACTCCAACAGAGAGGAGACCATCTATATCATCTGAGGCTCCTGAAGACTCATCCAGAGAGGAGACCATCTATAGCATCTGAGGCTCCTGAAGACTCCAACAGAGAGGAGACCATCTATATAATCTGAGGCTCCTGAAGACTCCAACAGAGAGGAGACCATCTTTAAACACAGGAGTCAAACTCAAGCCCTCCAGCTGTTGCAAAACTACAATTCCCATGATGCCTGGACAGCCAAAGCCGAAGGTGCGCGAGCCCTTCCATTCAAACAGACAAAGGCAGGATTCGGTGCCGATTCCGTAGTGTGAACGAGCCCTAACAGCTGAGACTCTCATGAAGACTCATCCAGAGAGCAGACCATCAGTAGCCGACCACTCATCCTCTCAAAACTTTTGAAATTTACTGAATTATTAATAAATATATTTTTATACCAAGTTTTCATCTTTTAATCTTTTATGTTTCTCTCACATAACACGGGGTCTTATATTGTTTAGGGCTATGGGGGCAGGTGTTATTGTCCACACAGTATGCCCCTACACTGTAGCCCCAATCTACACGGTAGTTAGCCGCAATACTGTTTGTAGCACCGCTGTAGGTATGCTGGGAGTTGTTGTGTTGGGAGGCTGCTACTGCACAACTGCAACTCCCAGCATATTTCCTTGTGCACAACAAATCCCAGCATACCTTTTTGTGTTCAAGGAGGTATGCTTGGAGTTGTAGTGCACAAGAAGGTCTGCTGGGAGTTGCAGTTGTGCAGCAACTCCTTGTGCACTACAACTCCCAGCATACCTCCTTGCGCACAACAACTCCCAGCATACCTCCTTGTGCACAACAACTCCCAGCATACCTCTATGTGCGCTACAACTCCCAGCAGAGCTCCTTGTGAACAACAACTCTGGGAGTTGCAATTATTAGAACTTCTGTTATGAATTTTTTAAAACTTTTTTTTACACTTTTTAATTCCCCTGTACTTCCCAGCTCTTGGAGTTGTTGTGCACAAGGAGATTTGCTGGGAGTTGTAGTGCACAATGAGCTATGCTGAAAGTTGTAGTGCACAAGGAGGTATGCTCGGGAGTTGCACAAGGAGGTATGCTGGGAGTTGTAGTGCACAAGGAGGTATGCTGGGAGTTGTAGTGCACAAGGAGGTATGTTGGGAGGTACAGGGGAATTAAAAAGTGTAAAAAAAAGTTTTTAAAAATTCATAACACAAGTTCTAATAATCCCAGCTTTTTCCTTTTGTCCAACAACAAACATTTGGCATCATTGCATGCGTAATTGTCCGAACTATAAAACGTAACAAAAAAGGGATCAAAAAGTCACATAAATAAAACATAGTACATGGGGGCATCATATCCGCGGCCTGGGGGGGGGGGGGGCATTATATTTGTATTTTAAGCATTTTTTTTTTATACTTTATTAAGTATTGAAATGGTATTTAGTATCGAAATAAAAAAATATGGTATCGGTATTGAACTCAAAATTCTGGTATTGTGACTGCCACCTAATGACTCTATATATACACTATATACAGACCAATATTACCGCCGTTCAGTGACCAACCACATAATATTGGTCTGTATATAGTGTATTTAGAGTCATTATACAGTGGTCAGTCTATAGCGATAATATTGGTCTGTATATAGTGTATTTAGAGTCATTATGTGATGGTCAATCTATGGCGGTAATATGGTCTTTATATAGTGTATATATAGAGTCTTTATGTGGCGGTCATGGTGTGGTGCTAATATTGGCCTGTATATAGTGTCATTATGCAGTGGTCACTCTATGGTGGCAGTCCTGGCATGTAGCGGTAGTCCTGGCATGTACAGTAGCGGCTGTCCCGGCATGTAGCGGTAATCCTGGCATGTACAGTATCGGCAGTCCCGGCATGTACAGTAGCGGCAGTCCCGGCATGTACAGTAGCGGCAGTCCTGGCATGTAGTGTCAGTCCTGGCATGTACAGTAGTGGCAGTCCCAGCATGTACAGTAGCAGCAGTCCCAGCATGTACAATAGCAGCAGTCCTGGCATGTACAGTAGTGGCAGTCCTGGCATGATAATTGAGCCATGTATTAGGCTCTCTAAGCGAGCTCCATTCTACCAGATTGGCGCTTACTTCTCCGGATTATCAGGTTGTGTAATACGTCCCTTAAACTGGCCACAATCCTTCAGCTGACCATTATCTCTCCCATCTGGCCCCATCCTCCCCATACACAGGAATGTTTGGCACAGCTGAGTGTTCCTGTGTTCTCTATAGGAGATCTGATGGCGGCTTATCTCTCTGAGAACAGAGAGTTTAGGCGTTGATTTTCCATCAAGCCTAACCCCCTACGTCCACTGATATCATCTGTCAGACTGTCCAGAGAGCCTCATACTCCTTACACTGATGGCCGAACCCACCACGAGCAGCAGGTACCACCAACAAAAGTGTAACATGTATGGGGACCTTAAATTGTTGCTACAATATTTTAGCATTTGGGGCCCCACCTTCTACTTTGCCCAGGGCCACATTTAGTCTAAAACCGGCCCTGCCCATTGTCATGGTTAAAGCCTAGGAGTAAAAAGATCACTAAATATCAGAATATCAAAAGGTTCCCTGCATACAGAGCTAATACAGGGAATTAAAGGGGTAGTGCGGCGGTAAAGAATTATTCCCAGACTTAACACACATTACAAAGTTATACAACTTTGTAATGTATGTTATGTCTGTGAATGGCCCCCTTCCCCGTGTCCCACCACCCCAACCCGTGTACCCGGAAGTGTGATGCGCTATACTCACCTGTCACGTGCCAACACCCGTCTCCGATCTTCAGCGAGTGACGTCTTCTTCGGGCGGCCGGCGAACAGCTCCGACTGTCCCGAATGCCGGCCGCCCTCTACAGCGTCATCAGCCGCTCAGCCGCAATTGGCTGAGCATAACTGTGCTCAGCCAATCGCGGCTGAGCACAGTTGTGAAGCGGCGGAGAGGGGACGGGTGGCAGCGATTCGGCTGTCCGTCCGAAGATTACGTTTGGCACAAGATGGCGGACGGCCCTCGACACGGATCAGGTAATGTATAATGCACCACACTTCCGGGTACACGGGTGGGGGTGGTGGGACACGGGGAACAGGGCGATTCACAGAAATAACATACATTACGAAGTTGTATAACTTTGTAATAATATGTGTTATTCTGTGAATAATTTCTGAGCGCCGCACTACCCCTTTAACACTACTTCTTAAAGTGTCCCTGTCGTTTTAAAAATTATTATTTTTTTTTTTTGCAGAAATCAATAGTACAGGCGATTTTGAGAAACTTTATAATTGAGTTTATTAGGCGAAAAACGCATTTTATCATGAGAAAGCAATTTGAAGCTCTCCCCCCTGTCTTCATGATTTTCTATGGAGAGGTGAGGGAAGGGTGAAGTGAGATGAGGCACCAAAACAAGACAACAAAGAGTTAATTTACAGCTACATCACCGGGCTATCTCCTCTAAAGTCAGCACTGACCTCTCTGACCTCTGAATACCGGCTTTCACACAGGTCCCGCTATGTAATCCTTTGTTCTCTGCTAGTGACTAATCTCCCTCCTCCCCCCCCCTCCCCTCTCCATAGGTTACACAGGGCTCGACTGATGTAAAAGAGTCGAGATTTCCTGATAATGAGCAGTGAAAGAGAGAGAGAGTGGGGGGGGGGCCTGGGGAAAGGCTTTTTGAATGCAGATAATGGCATATTTGCCAAATAAACCCAAATACAAAGTTTCTTAAAATCTCCTGGACTATTGATTTCTGCAAAAAAAAAAAAAAAAACGACAGCGACACTTCAAGACTTTAAAGGGAGTGAGTTCATCAGCAACTTGACCTCAGATTAAACCTCCCAGTATTAGAAAAAAAGCTACAATGTTGCAGATACAGCCAGCCAGTGACTTGTTTACATCAGCTATAATGAAGATGGATGACAGCGTCCAATCATGCGAACATATCTTTTATTCCTCCATAAACAGACAATGTTACATTGTCTGTTTATGGAGGAATAAAAGATATGTTCGCATGATTGGACGCTGTCATCCATCTTCATTATACTGCATTTACTGGGCCGATTGGGATCCACGACCCGGTTGAAATCTGTGTCCGAAGAGAAGCCAGTTTGGGCCCCTGTGGTTATTGGAGTGCTACTGAGGACTTTGATCTTTGTTTACATCAGCTGTCTGTGTGTGTGTGCGGGGGGGGGGGGGGGGGGGGGGGGGGGGGTTGCCAAGAGAAAAGCTCACACACAGATTTTTGTGTCTTCAGCAGAAAGCAGCAGCTCAGAACTGGGGGAAGGAGACTGAATAGATAATAACAACTATTGAATTGTTAGTCTCACCATGAGCAGCAACAAATGAAAAGTTATGTTTGAGCGGAATACCCCTTTAAGCACGAGCTTCCTGTCGCTCCTTCATCTCCATTTGTTCCTGTCTATCCTATTCTCAATATGTTTGTGTTATTCTCCATCTCCTTCTGTTTTCTCATACATTGACTCTCGGATTAATAATTTATCATCACTGCCTTGAAGTGAAAGGATGTGGTTAAACCTTTATTCCATCTATTCTGCTTATAATTACAGCCGAAGAAAACTTCTACAACATTGGCTAAGAAGCCAGCAACACGAGACATCATGAGATCCGTGAACGGAGGACCGGCTCACTCTGCCTATCCTAGCAAAGAGTCCGAGCGAGAAGTGGAGATCCGGCTCCTGCAGGTGGAGTGCGACGAGCTGAGGACCAGACTCGGATGCCTGAAGGTAAAAACAAAAAAAAAAAATGCAGAAGTATTTTTTTTGTTTAATGTTTCCTTCTATATAAATCACCTTAAACGGTACTGGCATGGGCGGGGCTTAAAGGGATTGTGGGGCAGTAGAGAAACACAGCTGCAGAAAAGATGAGACACAACCCATTTTTTTTTCTTTCAAATCAACTGGAAAGTTATATAGATTTCTAATTTACTTCTATTTAAAAATACCAAGTCTTCTAGTATTTATCAACTGCTGGATGTCCTGCAGGATGTGGTGTATTCTTTCCAGTCTGACACACTGCTCTCTGCTGCCACCTCTGTCCATGTCAGGAACTGTCCAGAGCAGCGGCAAATCCTCATAGAATACCTCTACTACTCTCCAAACTGGAAAGAATACATCACTTCCTACAGGACACGCGGCAGCTGATAAGTACTGGACAACTGGAGATTTTTTTTCATAGAAGTAAATTACAAATCTCTGGCACCAGTTGATTTAAAAGAGAAAAAAAAATTGGTGAACTAGCCCTTTAAAGATATTGCCTCCCATTATCTTAATCCTCCTCCCACACTGTGTATTGATTCCTTAGCAGCCTTGACATCTGTTTGCTGCCAGTGAATTGGAAACATTCTTTACATTCAGCGGCTAATTTCTTATCCTGACTAAAAGGGGCTGTTAATGTATCAGTCTAGTCTCTAGACAATTGTCTGTGCGCTAAACACAGCAGCAGCGGCAGGTATATCGTGAATATATTTTCTGTCCTTGACTCCTGACTAATTTATTGTAAGTAACTTATGTAGGAAGATGGAGTCCAGCACTGGCTTCTATTCACTGACAGCAAGCTTAAAGTATTAAGTAAATGACTGTAATTGTTGATTGATTTTTCAGTTGGGTCATGTGATCTCATGGTGACCCCATGGGAATTACATGTGTTTCTGTGTTCTCAATGGGGTTACCATCTCAGCCACATTTTTGGATGTTGTTTTTCAGATTATTTCTTTTCAAGCCCCCTTTACTTTCATGGGGGCTGCCATGTGTGGTGTCCTACCACGGGTGTTGCTATTGGTTACAACCTTCGTAAAAGCCTGTACTTTTTGAGTGTAAGTGGTGATGTAGTAGTACCAGAGTTTCGCCACAAGATGTAGTTATTGCAAATGTTCATGCTCAGTTATTGCACAGCTGTAGTAGTTAAGGGGTTATTGTTTGTATGTCACATGGATCTGTATGCCAATGAGAGTACTTTCTTCTTCTATCCTATCATTTCTCTCTTTGCTCCTCACATACGCTCTCCTCACCCACTCACGGCACACCTTACAGGGGCTGTAGGAAGGAAGTCACATGGGTAGAGCAAGTGTAGTGTCTTTTGCCACGAGACTCTATAGAGGAAGGACACAAGCCAGAACGCTCTCTACAGCAGTCTAGTTGGGACCCCAGTCTAAGTTGTAGTCTAGACGCAGAACCCATGTACCTAGACGCAGTTTACTCTCAAGCAACCGTATTCTACACTATGCAGTGTTAAGCTTCCACTAGAGAGGACAAGTCAGGCCGTGGACCAGGAGAGAGACAGTGCAGGACAGTATCCATAAAGCAAGTAAAGGAACTGATCCGGATAGAGCAAAGTTGCTAGAAGCCCATGAACTCTATCTCGCAGAGCGGGTGTAAATTAAATAGCAGGTGTTAACCGTGAGTTTTTTTGAGGGGCATTCCTGATGCTTAAAGCGTAACTGTCATATTTTTTTTATTGCATAAATCAGTAGTATAAGCGATTTTAAGAAACTCTGTAATAGGTTTCATCAGCCAAAAAAGCCTCTTTCTGTACTCAAGAAGCAATCTCCCAGCCTCCCCCCCTGACTTCTTATCTGTGCATTATCAGGCAAACACTTCTTCATTACAGAGAAGCCAGTGAAGACGGGTTCTGCTCTCTCCATTCTATCCTTATGGAGGGGGGAGGGGCCGAGGGAGATGAGGGAGCAGGAAGAGGTGACATGAAGGTCAGCTGTTTGTAGACTGTGTGGGCACCTAAACCGCAGGATTCTGGGGTCACAAAGGTCAGTGCTTATCTATGAACTTACTGAGAGAAGATTGCAGGGTGTTGTGCTGTGCAAGACTGCTCCGTGCTCAGTCACTCCTAACAGCCCCTCCCCTCTCCATAGCCACATAATGGAGACAGAAATCCTGCTTCATCTGATGTGAGGGGGGAGGCTGGGAGATTGCTTTTTCAGTCCAGAAGGAAACTCTTTTGGTTTATAAAACCTATTAAAGAGTTTCTTAAAATCGCTTGAACTGTTGATATTTAATGTTTTTTTTAAAAAAAATGGCCCTGAAATGACAGTTACGCTTTAAGGTTGCTGATGATGATTAAACAGCGCCTGTCACACAGGTGAAATGGATGGCAGTTCAGCCTGCCTAAGTGCATACTTTAAGTCTCCTAGGAGAATATAGGGATGAAGATTATTACACTGTTCTGTCAGCAGACGCAGATGGTACTGGCTCTAGTTGCCCATGTGATGCTGTGCTGATGCATCATGGGATTCATTGCAGATTTGAAAGGGAGAGGATGCCGTTTGTAATCTGAAAGTCAACAAAACGGCTGATCAGAGGTTACATGACCCAGCTGCAACAATGAAATGTCTGGATACAGCAGAGCTTGGATGAATTAGATGACACTGCAGCTGGTTTATTATATGAGCAAAAAAAAAATCTAAGGCTATGTTCCCACAATGTAAAAATAAGATCAAATAACAGTCGTTGTTGCAAAACAACGTCCGTTAATAATCATGAATACAACCTTCATCCTAAGCACTGTTTTCAGGATATTAGCAGAGTATTTAATATGCCAATTAGGTGTTTTTGTACACTGGGGGCGGGGCTATAACCCTCAGTGAACCGATTCACCCTGGCCATCCCACCCCTCCTGACTAATATTAGCAGAGGGGCACAGAGCAGCCCTCAATATTCATTAGAAGGGGCGGCCAGTATCTTCTATTTATAGAAAGTAGTAATGGAGTGTCTGCGAAATCTAAAGTTTAGAATATAGAAAATATAAGAAGACCCCAAACTTTATGCCAGTATTGCTAGTTACCCATGGTTCACAAATCCTCTTCTTGTCACTATGGATAATATCTTCAATTGCTTCTATGTTCATTGTTAATCAGTGGTTAATATATTTTATTATATATATATGTATTTTATTTTTTATTTTTATTTTTTTATTTTTTTTTTGCTGTTTTAGCTTGATGTTGTTTTTTTCTGCTACAGGAGGGATTAATGGGTCAAAAGCCAAGTGATGTAGAACATTTGCTGAAGCAGTCCCAGAAGGAGCTGTTATGGCTGCAGAGACAGCTGTCATTCATCTCCAATGGTGGTCCACCATGCATCCTGTCCCCAAACAAGGTAGGACTGGCGTCCATCTATGTGGCATATTATAGGCAGTTTGTTAAAGGGGTAGTTCACCAAAAATAGTTTCTTTCAAATCAACTGGTGCCAGAGAATTGTAATTTACTTCTATTAAAAATCTCAAGCATTCCAGTACTTATCAGTTGCTGTAAGTCCTGCAGAAAGTGGAGAGTGGGTATTTGCTACTGCTCTGGACATTTCCTGACATGGACAGAGGTGGCAGCAGAGAGCATGGTGTCAGACTGGAGAGAATAAACCACTTCCTGCAGGACATACAGCAGCTGATAAATATGTGCTCTCCAGTCTGACACAGTGCTCTCTGCTGCCACCTCTGACCATGTCAGGAACTGTCCAGAGCAGTCCTGGACTGGAAAGTATACACCACTGCAAGACATACAGCAGCTGATAAATACTAGAAGATTTTTTCTAATAGGAGTAAATTACAAATCTCTGGCACCAGTTGATATGAAAGAATATTTCGTTTTTGTGAAGTATCCCTTTAATGCAAATGTGTATCATAGTAATCTTCTAACTAGTGTCGGCCTATGTAAAAATAGCACACATATCTGCTGACGTTGACTTTTAAGAGCCAATAATATATGCAGCTTAAGGTGCACAATTTATGGCCTCCATATATCAGGGTGGCTAACAACTGTCTCAGGAGGGATGAGGACTTTGATCTACGGCAGGAATAAATTACAGTGATTGCTTATATTCCAGGTTATTAACATCCCTCTATAAGATCTACTGTACTTAATCTCTGGATTATCGTCAATTAATGCTGAGCCCAAAATTAGACTCCGGTCCATAGCTGAGGTTATCAGAGCAATGAATTACTGATCCCAACAATTCCACTGTTCTTTATTACTTGAAGATCTGCAAAGAAAAATGGCCGAATTGGGGGAGATTTATCAAACATGGTGTAAAGTGACACTGGCTCAGTTGCCCCTAGCAACCAATCAGATTCCGCCTTTCATTCCTCACAGACTCTTTGGAAAATAAAAGGTGGAATCTGATTGGTTGCTAGGGGCAACTGAGCCAGTTTCACTTTACACCATGTGTGATAAATTTCCCTCTATGTGTAATTTAATTGATTCAGCACTAATAAAGAAGCAATTTTTTATGGACATCGTGCTGGATAGTTTTCTTTTCCTCTTCCATTTGGCAACCTGAAGGTCTCCAGGTTTTCCTCTGCACGTCCAAGATGACCGTTTTGGTTTAGGGTATGCTACACGGAGCAGTGTTGGCCATGATTATGGTTTGCAGCGGATTTCCGTCATTGATATTGCTATAGATATCTAAAGGGATACTAACCCGGACGATTATCGTTCAGATTATCGTTAAATCGTTCGAATCTAAACGATAATCGTTCGGTTGAAATGCAGTTAACGATTAACGACCCAACGAGAAATCGTTGATCGCTTTATAAGACCTGGACCTATTTTTATCGTTACCCGTTCGCAAATCGTTCGCATTGAATAAGACGTCCGGTCGTTCGCAGTAGATACGAACGCAATGGCGAAGAAAAAACTATTGCAAATACGATCATAAGTAACGATTATCGTTCCATGGAAATGAGTGAACGTTTTCAGCTCTTTCGCAATAGCGGTCGTTTGAGATCGTTAATCGTTAACGATTATGCGAACGATAATCGTCCGGTGGAATAGGGCCCTAACACTCCACCTTTAGACCACTCTGGGACTTTGGAATACTTCTTACAGAGCCGCTCTTTAGTTGTCTTGGCTGTGTGTTTTGGGTCATTGTCATGCTGGAAGACCCTACCAGGACTAGAGATGAGCAGACCTGGAGCATGCTGGAGTCCATCCGAACCCGAACTTTCGGCATTTGATTAGCGGTGGCTGCTGAAGTTGGATAAAGCCCTAAGGCTATGTGGAAATCATGGATATAGTCATTGGCTGTATCCATGTTTTCCAGACAACCTTAGAGTTTTATCCACGTTCAGCAGCCCCAGCTAATCAAATGCCGAACGTTCGGATCGAATCAAACCCTAACCCGGTTCGCTCATCTCTAACCAGAACCCATCTTCAATGCTCTTACTAAGGGAAATAGGCTGTTGGCTAAAATCTTGCGATGCATGGTCCCATCCATCCTTCCTTCAATACAATCTCCTTTGCAGAAAAGCACCCCCAAATTATGATGTTTCCACCCCCCCATGCTTGACAGTTGGGATTGTGTTCTTGGGGTTGTACTCATCCCTCTTCTCCTTCTTCTTCTTCCAAACATGGCGAGATGAGTTGATACGAAAATAATTCTACCTGATCTCATCTGACCACATGACCTTCTCCCATGTGTGGTGGCTGCTCTGTTGCAGCTGCGACCGGTCACTTGCTAGATGATACTGTGTGACTCCACTACTGTGGTGGTTGGTCGGTGGAGTATAGCTCAGCCAGGTGGTAGGTTGTCGTGACACCAGTGCTTACTCAGCACATAGGTATAAGGGCACACCTGCTTTTAATGTGTGGCTGGCTATACTTTTCCTCAATGGTCAGTGACCTGCCTGGTTGTGATGGGTCCCTTGGGCGCTTATCATGGTGGTCCAGAGTGGAGATGTGACCCACTGGGACTGTCAGTACCCCCACCCACAGAAAGGGGAAATGACTCAAGGATGGTGTAGCTTGTGTGTAGGTGCTGATCCAATGATCACTGAGTCCCAGTAAACAAAATAAACTTTCTTTACTAGCAAGTCATCTGAGGTACAAGATAAATAGTGGCTGTTGAAATACAGACTTGCATTCACTAGATCTGCACTGAGCGATATCGAGGTAGAAAGTAAGATAGCAGTGCTGACTTGGTTGCGTGCGAAGAAGAGAAGAGAGTTCAGAAGAGTGGAGAGGAGTTATTCTTGAGAGTCCCAACCCAATGTAGTACTGTGTTCTGCCAGAACTTTAGAAAAAGAAGAATACTTGAAAGAAGAAGAAGAATACTTGTGCCTGTGTTTCGACCTTTGTCGCTATACCACCTTGTGCCCTGCAGTGTTGGGGTACCTGTCCTATCAGGGTGACACAAGCCCCAGTCTTGGTTACCTGAGTTGAGCTAAGTGTCCGAGGGTGTCCCAGTGTCCCCTGTGTTGCGAGATAGAGCAAAGCAGCCAAGAGCCTACGTACTCTATCTGGATCATTTCCTCTGTTGTGGTGATCCCTGAATTCTCCTCTCTGTAGGTGTTTAGCACTGCATTGTAGGTAGAAGTATTGCTTCAAGAAAGAAAGTCTTTATGTTCTTCATACGTGTACACTACAGCTGGTCTGTCCCGAGCTGGTCTTTTGCAGAGCCAGGATCCTGGCTAAGCTCAGTATGGATGCCTGATCTGTGTGTCTTGCTCCTCTGAGAAACAAAGAGAAACTAAACTAAGTCTGGACCTACACTTCCTCTCCTCATGTGGCTACTTCCTACAGGGTGAATGTAACAGCTCCTGTGAGTGTTGAAGAAGAGCATGTGAGAAGAAAGGAGGATAAAGATAGGTAGAAGGAAAGAGTCTCTCTCATTGGTGTACACAATCACAAGATACAATACAATAACCCTTACACGACTACAGCTGTACAACATATCTACATAATACTGACATCTAGTCGCAAAACCTATACATGACTTCATCACCACTTTACTTGCGAGGTATTGGGCTTTTGCGAGGGGTTTTCTAAACAGAAACACCCATGGTGGGACACCACAAATGCCTCCTTTGGATCATCCAGATGCTCATTGACGAACTTCAAACTAGCCTGGACATGTGCTGGTGAGAGCAGGGGGACCTTGTGTGCCCTGTGGGATTTTAATCCTACAGGGCACACATTGGTGTGGTGTGTTACTAATGGTAATCTGTGAGACTGTGGTCCCAGCTCTTTTAAGGCCATTGACCAGGTCCCTCCATGTAGTTCTGGGCTGATTCCTGACCTTTTTCAGAATCATCTTGCATGGAGTCCTAGACTGAGTAAGATTGACAGTCATCTTGTGTTTCTTCTATCTTCTAATAATTGTGTCCACAGTTGTTGCCTTCTGACCAAGCAGCTTGCCTATTGTCCTGTAGCCCATCCCAGCCATGTGCGGGTCTCTAATTTTGTCCCTAGACAGCTCTTTGGCCTTGGCTATGGTGGAGAGGTTATAGTGTGATTGATTAAGTGTATGGACAGGTGTTTTTTGTTTTTTTTTATACAGGTAACAAGTTTAAACAGGTGAAATTAATCCAGAGTGCATAGTAGGAGGAGCTGATTAAAGAAAAACTAACAGGTCTGTGAGAGAGAAGGAATTCTTGCTCGTTGGTCGGTGATCAAATACTTATTCCATGCAATAAAATGCATATTAGTTATTTAAAAATCAAACATGTGAGTTCCTGGAATTTTTATTTATAGATCCCTTCTCTCACAGATGAAGTGTGTGGTGAGCCCCCGGATGATGTTATAGCGGTGGGATGGCCAGTCACTTGCTAGGTGGAAGTGTGATGCCACTACTTGTGGTGGTTGGCCGAGATACAGCTGGACCTTAAGGGTTTTGTCACATGACGCCAGTGCCAGGTGGGCACACAGGTGTGATGGCACGCCTGCTTTTGTAGTGTAATGCCTGTTGTACCCGTCTCCCCTGTGGTAGGTGTCCTGTCGGGTTGCTGCAGGGTCCCTTGGCATTATGTCACAGGTGGTCAGAGGTGGTCTCTGCCGGGAGGTTGGAGTGTTTAGATGAATACTTGTAGAAGAAGAAGAAACAACCTGTGCCTGTGTTTTGACCTTGTCTATAGTCTTCACATTGCCTTCTGCCCACTAGTTTTGGCTGAACCGTACTGATGGGTGACACAGGCCCCAGACCCTGTTACCTGGAATGAGCAGAATGGTTACAGTTCCTAAGTACACATGCATTGCAAGATGGAGTTCATCGACTTTATCCACTTTGCTCCACCCAAATCAGTTCCTAGCTCTTTGGCTTTTCTGCGGAGACTGTCCTGCACTGTAGTGACTCCTATTCCTCGGCGTGGGTTGAGGTTATCTGTAGGCTATTCCTCTCCTGAAGGGTTTAAAAGTGCATCACACAGCTTATGTAATGCCTCTAGAAAGATGTTTGTAAGAAGGCTCTGCTCTGTGTCCTACTCATGCAGGATACTGACTAAGAACGGACTGGTGACTTCCTGTGTAGTGTGTGTCTTGTTTTTGGGTGGAAAGAGTGCAATAGGGAAACAGGATAGAAAAGAGAGAATAGGTCAGAAGAAAGGAGAAATACCACTGGACAACAGAATCTAGTGCCTAGACAAACAGTAACCCTTTAGTATACTTAAGCCGTGCAGCTTCTAGACTTTAGTTACACACTGTAGCGACATCTAGTGGTCATCTGTAGTAACACAACAGCTATAGTAAAAATCACAGATAAGTACAGACTTTAGCGAGGGGTGTAAAGATTATCAACACCCACAGTGGGACACCACAAGTGTACCTACGATAAGAATTGCAGACCTATCCATTCTTTGATTGGTGCTGATTTTGCAAGTTTTCCCACCTACAAATACTTATTTTCCTCACTGTGCATAGCAGAAATAATACACTTTCCAAAGACCAATCAAGTATATAGATGTAAGCTCTATCCAGGCCTAAAGCCTGTGGTCAGACTCTCCTTCGCCATCACTTTAAATTGTCTCTGCATCCCCTGACTCTCCCTTAATGGTGGGTGTTGGGGAAGAGAAGATTTTTTTTGTTCTGAAGAAGATAAGGTGTTGCCAGAGGCAGCTTCTCCTTCAGAATACATGCGTGTTCAGCAAATACATAGAGATCAGAAGAAAGACCCCCACCCCCATCCCCGCTCAGGCCCTTTAGGTTATAAATATGTAAAGGCTCCTGCCTACCCCTTATACAGGAACATCCTTACCTCTTACCTATTATACATACATACATCTTATATATTTACTTTTTCACTTATATATATTTTAGATATTCACTTTATATATTGCAAAAAAAAAAAAAAAACTATGTGTATAAAATACTTTTAACATTTGATACCACGAACGCAGCAGACGAATGGAGCGAACAGATGGAGTTCTTTTTATATGAAATAATGAGCAGCTCCATCTGTATACGTAGGGTTAATATCTGATACAATGCGCACTGTGCATAATACATAGAGTATCTCAATGAGAGCATTTTTAAGGTGGTATTAAAGTGCGCGCTCTGACTGTCCCCCTCCGTGCATATACGTTAATAACAGGGGATTGATACTTACCTGTATTAGATCTCGACGCAGAAAGAGCAATGTAATTGGCAATAATTGAAGTGTATTATGCAAGCGGCCTGTTCCCTACGGCTTTAACATCCAGTCTTGGTGCGAGTCCAGAATTATGCATATCAGAAATCAGTGTGTACAAGTGAGGACTGCAGTATTTCTCTTCCCCCCGGGGAGAACCCTTCTATATTTCCCTCTTACAGTTGCTAGGCAGCTGACACTTACACTACATTTGAGAAGGCTTCTCCTGATATGATATGTTAGCATGCATGCATGGCTTATAATTGACCTGTTACCAAAGCCTGAGGTAGTAGGATGATGCAGCTTGCATCATATTACTGTTTATTAGAGATGAGCGAGTAGTGAAATATTCGACTTTCGAGAATTCTCGGCACTTGGAAATCAAAATTCGACCACTTGGAGGTCACCAAGTCCCCCATGAAACCTCCCTAAACGATGAGAACACCTCCGCAATGACACTGGGACATTAGGGGAGCATGCCTGGGTGCACCCAACACCCCAAAATTGCAGTATAATGCCACTCTCTGCAGTTGCGAAGGAAAAATATTTGCAAACGCTTTACGGCAATGTTCACACATTTTGTTCGTATTTCTTGCGCAGCGTTACATGCATGATTCCAATGTGCGTCTGTAGAGCGTCATGTTATTCGCACGTATCACGCGTAATGCTGTACGAACGATACTGGAACAGTATGTATGACGTGCCTTTTTGTGGGCTACTGGAACAATATGTATCACGTGCCTTTTACTGGGCAACTGGCACAATAGGTATCACTTGCCTTTTCCTGGGCAACTGGCAGAATAGGTATAAGGTTAACGTGCCCTTAGTGGGCTAAACCAAGGACACTATAAGTAACTTGTACACACAGGGTAGTGGAATGAATACAGCTGATGCTGATACTGTTATATCATCTATTTCTTAGCACTGAGAAGTGCTTTGGATGAAGACTCCAGAGGCGGAAATCAAGTCTTAAATATTTGAGGTCATGTGGTTCAGCCATCCAATGAGGGTATACGCCGTTTTCGCACTGTGTGCGTACTCCCAGGGTCCCTCACGGCCTCCCTGCCTGAGGATTGGATTAAAAAAAGCGCCAACTGCGATGGGAGGGCTTTCGAATGTTTGCCTCGTATTCGACACACTACTCGATTGTATTCGAATCTTTCGAATACCGCAATATTCGATCGAATACCTACTCGATTGAATCGATCGAAAGGCTGTCCAGGCAGGATGGGAGTTGTAGTTTTGCAACAGCTGGAGAGCCAAGGTTCCCCCTACCCCTGGTATAATTCTCTATTGATTTCATGCAAATCTCCCCCCAAACACCTGTATGCTAATGAACGTCCACTCACTCATCACTTCCGGTTTTACGTCCATGATGGATATTATCCCCTTAAGGACGGAGCCAATTTTCGTTTCTGCGTTTTAGTTTTTTCCTTCTCGTGTTTAAAAGGCCATAGCGCTTGTATTTTTTTGCGCCACTAATTTTACTTTGCAATGGCAGACTTAATTTTTGCATAAAATACACTGCAAAACCAGAAAAAAATTATATGCGCGGTGAAATTGAAAATTAAAACGATATGCAACTTGCATAACTTTTTATTTTATTTGATTGCTTTTAAAAAAATAAAACCTTTTACAGAAAATAAACATTCCTTAAAATCGCTCTATTCCCATGCTTATAACGCTTTTATGCTTTGGTCTATGGGGCTGTGTGAGATGTCATTTTTTTGCGCCATGATCTGTACTTTCTATCGATACCTTGATTGCTTATATGCAACTTTTTGATCGATTTTTATTAAAATTTTTCTGGATTTGATGCACAATTTTGCACTTTGGCGGGTTTTTGCACTTACACCGTTTACCGTGCGAGATCAAGAATGAGATAATTAAATAGTTTGGGCAATTACACATATTTATTTATTTTTATAAAATTTGAAAAGGGGGTGATTCAGACTTTTATTAGGAGAGGTTTTTTTTTTTAATTAATAAAAACACTTTTTTTTTTAAACCTTGGAAGTCCCCCTGGGGAACTTCTAATATAACTACACTGATCTCTCATAGAGATCAGTGTAGTTTACTTTATACAGCACTGATCAATGAGATCGGTGCTCTCTTAACCTGGCCTGCAGCAGACCAGAATACCGAGCTGGGATCAGCGTCATCTGAGATCAGCTGAGTCCCGGACCAGAAAGATAAAGGGATCCCCCCTCCGCGATCGCATCACGCTGGGGGGATCCCGCCACTAGACACCAGGGAAAGGGGGACGGAAGACTTTTAAATGCAGCTGTCATGTCTGAACCTACCTAACAATGAGATGCCGTAAATGTATGCCATCTGTCATTAAGGGGTTATGGATCTGTTTGACTGATACAGCATTGTTTGGTCTTACACCTGTTTTCTAGTGTACAGGAGTAGCAAAGGCTGGGTTCACACTAGGTTTTTTTTTTGCCATCCGGATGCATTTGTGTGCAAGTATTTTGATCCGTTTTTCCATTTATAAAAATAAAAAAAAAAACGGATCAAAACGCATCCATTTTTTTTAACGCACACAAAAATAAGGTCAAGTACGTTTTTGTGTACGTTTAAAAAAAAGAAACAGATACGCTTTGATCTGTTTTTTTTTTTTTTACAATGAAAGTCAATGGAAAAGCGGATCAAAATGGATGCACACAAATACATAGTGTCAACCCACTGGAGAGAAAACACCACTTCCTGCAGGACATACACCAGCTGATAAGTACTGAAAGGCTTTAGATTTTTAAATAGAAGTAAATTACAAATCTATATAACTTTCTGAAACCAGCTGATTTGAAAGAAAAATATTTTTGCCAGAGTACCCCTTTAATATTCCATCCTGAGTGGCTGCCTAAATGTGGCTTTTTTTTTTAATATCATGAACTGGAGATCCCCTCCCATTATAGAGATCTATTCATCCAATAACACCAACTGCTATTATGTACATGTATATCCATGGATATTCTAAGGACTGTGGGTAAACCAAGCTACCTTGGAGAGCAATGTGTTAGAAATGCAGACACAACTGGTTTCATAGTCAGCCCTGCTACATCTGCTATATTACTTACATGTTACAGTACAATGTTTGTCTTTGGAAAGAACAAATAATGTTCCGCTACATCTGTAGTTTAATCAATCATTTGACTAGAAGCAAACAATGCTGTGTAATGACGCATTCAGCTCTGCTACATCTAGATTCATCTGTCTTTAGGAAGACAAAAACCAATATCCTTCACCTTTCAGATTTTTTTTTTCATGTTACTACAATAAAAGATTATTATAAAATATAAAGCATGAATATAACAGTGTAATAGTACACATGCACTAAAATACACAAACATACTCTGCAGCCCTGTACATATGATGATGATGATGATTATTATTATTATTATTACCGTTTTTCCAGCGTATAAGGCGACTGGGGGTATTAGACGACCCCTGACTTTAAAGAAGATTGTCAGGGGTTCGCCTTATACGCCGGAAAATGTTAACCCCTGCCTGACCGCAGCCCTGCTGCGGTTAGGCAGGGTTAGCTGCAGCTAAATTAAAAAAAAAAAAAAAGTTCACTCACCTTGGGGCCCGTTCCCCGCGTCCGCGCGTCTTTGGGTACTTCCGGAGACTCCGTCATTCTCCCGAAGCTCTCTGGGCAGTCGAGCGTCTCCAAGCTTTTTGGATGAGATGCTCGGCTGCCAGGAGAGCTTCAGGGATCCCCGGCGCAGGCAGTGTACGTCACACTGCCTGTGCCGGAAACAGGCTAGGAGACGCACGGACGCCGGGAACGGGCCCCAGGTGAGTTAACTGGTTTTTTTTTTTTTTATTACTGGTCGCTCCATATGGTGGGGATGCGTCCATTTTTGAGCCCTCCCACTGTATGGGGTGACCATACCCGGCATAAGACGACATCCGACTTCTAAGAAGATTTTTCGCGGTTAAAAAGTCGTCTTATAAGTCAGAAAATACAGTATTGTTATTATACATATATTATTTTCCATGTTTATTATTATTTTTATTATTATTTTATTATACTTATTATTATTCTAATACATATTATTAGTATATTATACATATGATTATTATTATTTTGCATATGATGATGATGATGATTATTATTATTATTATTATTATTATTATTATACATATGTTTATGCCATCACACCAATCCCTGTCACTATTTACAAATATTCCTAATCCGAGCTCCACAGGGATTGATCTCTTATTCTCTCCTATTACACTGAATCAGGAATGTCAAGAAGCTTATTGTAACATTTTAATCTTTTAATATATATATATATATATATATATATATATATATATATATATATGTGTGTGTGTGTGTTTTTATTATTATTATTATTATTATTATTATTATTATTATTATTATTATTATTATTATTATTATTATTATTATTATTATTATTTGTTGTTGTTTCCAGCAAAGACAGGGTTAAAAATATCTCTTTAAAAAAATAAGGGTTGTGGGTTTGGGCTGCTCCAGGTAATCCTTGTTAATACCCTTCTGCATAGGAGATCCTAAGCTGTTCATTGGTTGCAACAGAGCGTAGATAGAAGAGGGGGGGGGGGGGGAAGAGCTTCCCATCTTTGCAATGGGTTGGTCCATGGTGTAATGTAATGAGTGTCTGGAGGTGGAGGTGGCAGTAAGGTGTGCAGCAGCAGCAGCAGCAGCGGCAGGAGGAGAGGGGGAGCTCAGTGTGTATGGACAGCAAAGGCCACAGCTGGGAAGCAGAGAGCTGAGAAATAGAGGGAAAAGCCATCTTGTGTGTGTGTGTGTATATTCCAGAGAGAGAGGGGAGGAGGAGGAGGAGGTGGAGGAGGAAGAGAAGGGATGGACTACTGTCTCATAGGCTCTGGCAGCTGCTGCATGCATAGTGCTGCTTCTTTCACTGGCTTTCAGCAGTCATGAATCATTTGGAGTCCAGTACAAGCACAGCTAGCACACCAGATCTGCTACTACTGGTGCCCCTGTCTGCCTGGATATAAATGGACACAAGACAGTGTCTGGTCTGCAGCACATCCTCCTCTGCAAGGTAAGATGTCCCCCCCAGCTGCATCCTGCAAAGTTGCATGCATGTATCATCTTGCTGTCACCATTATGCTCCCATCCAGACCTGTAAGCAGACCAGGGGGTAGCTAACTTGTATGTCTTGTTTTGTGAATGAGAGCCCCCCTTAGTAGTAGGATATGACAATAGGGTCTAAAAGGTTACATTGTTAATATATCCAGATAGGGAAGCATGAAATTTTAGAGTATCCCTTACCCCACCCCATCTGTGATACTACTATATGGACCCCCCTCCTCCTCTTACATTCTGATACTAAGTATAAAATAGGAAAGCCATAGAATAGGTAGGAGTGACCTTGAGCGTGCCATTTTATCTTCTCCTGATGCTTTAGAACTAGACGGTAAGGGTTAATAAGGTGCATGATGGAATAAGCCTTTAGATGGTACAGGCTTTGCATTGATAAAGGCCTTTCCCCTAAACCTAATCCTGTCTAGTATATTTGGGCATAGTAGGGAGGAAATCCCTCATGGCAGCTGACTTGTCATGTTCATTAACCAGTTCCCTGCCTCCTCTTACTGGATTTCTATAGGATTTTAAGGTCACTAAAATAGGCTAAAATAGCAGGGGTAGGGGAACATTGGCTCTCCAGCTGTTGCAAAACTACAACTCCCATCATGAACCGCTGTCCAGGCATGATGGGAGTTGTAGTTTTGCAACAGCTGGAGAGCCAAGGTTCCCTACCCCCTGGGCTATAGTGAGAATATGCCATGTATATGGATGCGGTAGCTTATACTGCACAGCTCTGCTCCAGATCTTATTCATTGAATACTATGGGGTATACCTGACCACAGTGTTATATTCCACATTACCAGCCTTTACATACCTGCTTGTTCCACTTTTATCTGTGCAAATAAGAAAACGCTGGAATTTGCCCAATATTGTGCAAAGCAAATACATTTTTATGGGTTTTTTTTTTATGCCAAAAGCCGACTGCAGTGTCTGGAAATGTTACCTGTGTGTAAAGTTAGATCTGAAGGGACGTTCTTCAATTGGGACTCGACCTATCTAACCAAGCAGGCTGTGTCGCTGACAAGCTAAGAATAGTGCAGATCTATGGAGTTTTTATTTTTATTTTTTTCCTATTGACATATAGGTTACTATAACCCAGGGAAAGGGAACCTTGGCTCTTTGGCTGTTGCAAAACTACCACTCCCATCATGCCTGGACAGGCATGATGGGAGTTGTAGTTTTGAAACAGCTGGGGAGCCATGGTTCCTTACCCCTGCTATAACCTGATATACTTGATGTTGAGATATGTTAATAGGTGGTAGCTACTATTGTCTGGTGTTTTACTGCTTTATTATAGTAAAGTGTTGGCAAAGAGTATTCTCAAGGGAGGACGCTGGTTCCGTACTGAATTTCTAATGAAGATATATGACACAGCTCAACCACATGATGGGCTTAACTTAATAAACTTTTTTTTTTACGCAAGCAGAAATATCACATTTTTTTGTTTTGTTTCAGAAAGTTATATAGATTTGTAAATTACTTCTATTAAAAAATGTCCAGTCTTCCACTACTTATCAGATGCTGTATATCCTGCAGGAAGTAGTGTATTCTTTCCAGTCTGACACTGTGCTCTCTGCTGCCACCTCTGACCAGAGCAGTAGTAAATCCCCATAGAAAACCTCTCCTGCTCTGGACAGTTCCTGACATGGACAGAGGTGGCAGTAGAGAGCACTGTGTCAGACTGGAGAGAATACATACACCTCCGTGGGGCAGGGAAATTAACCTGTTGATCCAGATCGGCCCTCGGCTCTTTTGTTTTGAATAGAGCTGCGAGTATGGCACATGACACGCGGCCGCTGGAACGAGCTGAGTGCTGTACTCGGCTCTCTACTACATGTTTCTCAAGGCTATATGATCAACATTTGGAAAAAAAAAAAAATATATACATATATATATATATATGTACAGTATATAACGCAGCGCTTCGCGGGTACGGGGGGAGAGTTAGGTAGTGATTTTTTATTACGTTCCCCCTTGCCCTTGCCGGCTGATCTTTCAAGGTGTAAAGGTCTCATTCACGCGTCCAGGAATCTATGGATCCGTATTTCCGTACTTGAGGATGCCTCTGGATCTACAGGTCCCAATGACAGCATACTCTAGGCCACAGGTGTCAAACTGCGGCCCTCCAGCTGTTACAAAACGACAATTCGCATCATGCTAAAGCTTTGGCTGTCTGGGCATGATGGAAATTGTAGTTTTTCAACAGCTTGAGTGCTGTGAGTTTAAAGGCGAAAATCTTTTTCTTTCAAATCAACTGGTCTCAGAAAGCTATATAGATTTGTGATTTACTTCTATTTAAAAAAATCTCCAGTCTTCCCATACTTATCAGCTGCTATATGTCCTGCAGTGGAAGTGGTGGATTTTTTCCAGTCTGACACAGTGCACTCTGCTAAAATCTCTATGTTAGAAACTGTGCAGAGCAGGAGAGGTTTTCTTTAAAGGGATGCTCCAGCGTGGGGGCACTTTTTTGGGGGGACCGGGGAGGAGGTGGCTGAAATAAAAGACGTCCACTTACCTCCCCGGTTCCAGCAGTGGGTCCCGCATCACGGCGCTCCGGTGCCCGGTTCCCGGCCGCTTCCGGGTGTCTGACGCCGCCCGAGACGCTACGTCTCAGGGCCGCTCAGCCACTCAGTCACTCAGTGAAGGAGGCGGGATCCGTTTGAAGTCCGCTCGGATCCCGCCTCCTTCACTGAGTGAACCGGGCATCGGAGCACCGTGATGCGGGACCCGCCGCTGGAACCGGGGAGGTAAATGGACGTCTTTTATTTCAGCCACCTCCTCCCCGGTCCCCCCAAAAAAGTGCCCCCATGCTGGAGCACCCCTTAAAGAATGTTCCACTGCTCTGGACAGTTCCTGACATGGACAGCGGTGGCAGCAGAGAGCACTGTGTCAGACTGGAAAGAATACACCACTTCCTGCAGGACATACAGCAGCTGATAAGTATGTGAAGACTTGAGATTTTTTTACATTGAAGTAAATTACTAATCTTTATAACTTTTTGACACCAGTTGATTTGAAAGAAAAAGATTTTCGCTGGACAACATTTTCAACACTCCTGCTGTAAACCTTTCCACAGCTGCTTTTCTGAACTCCATCACTTTGTGTCCTGTTGTCAGGGCCGGCGTCAGCACCCGGCTTACTCGGGCAAGTGCCAGGGCCCACAGCCCCTTACGGGGCCCCCCGGCACTTGCCCACCCCCGGAATAATTAGCCACCGGAACAGTGGCGTCGCTAGGCATGATTCTGCCTAGCCCCAAAAGTTACTTGTCCCTGCCACCTGCCGAAATAACAGCGGCAGTGAGCTCTGATCCCTGGCCTGATCCGCAACTTAGATTGCCCGCCCTCACGTAACACTCAGACGCTGCTTCAGTGACTTCACCCGTCACTTGTGCATCTGATGTGCGCCGTGGTGTGTGTGTGTGGTGTGTGTGTGTGTGTGTGTGTGTGTTCTGAACTGACGTGATCAGCAGTGCATTATATACTTATCATCCCTCCCGTCTGGGCGTGCACATCTCTATCCATTTTGTGCAGGTGATTAGCAGTGTATTACACACCCATCTTCCCCCTGAATGAGTGTATACACCTCTCTCCACTCCATGTAGGCGATCAGCAGTGCATTATATACTTATTATGTGTAGGCGATCAGCAGTGCATTATATACTTATTATGTGTAGGCGATCAGCAGTGCATTATATACTTATTATGTGTAGGTAATCAGCAGTGCATTATATACTTATTATGTGTAGGTGATCAGCAGTGAACCATATACCCATTATCCCCCCTATATGAGTGTGTACATCTCTCCATTCAGTGTAGGTGACCAGCAACGTACCACTTACCTACCATCCTCCTGTATCAGTGTGCAGACATCTCTCCACTCTGTGCAGGTGACCAGCAGCGTACTACTTACCTACCATCCCTCCTGTACCAGTGTGCAGACATCTCTCCACTCTGTGCAGGCGACCAGCAGTGTACTACTTACCTACCATCCCTCCTGTATCAGTGTGCAGACATCTCTCCACTCTGTGCAGGTGACCAGCAGCGTACCACTTACCTACCATCCCTCCTGTATCAGTGTGCATACATCTCTCCACTCTGTGCAGGTGACCAGCAGCGTACTACTTACCTACCATCCTCCTGTATGAGTGTATACACATCTCTCCACTCTGTGCAGGCGACCAGCAGTGTACCACTTACCTACCATCCTCCTGTATGAGTGTATACACATCTCTCCACTCTGTGCAGGTGACCAGCAGCGTACTACTTACCTACCATCCCTCCTGTATCAGTGTGCATACATCTCTCCACTCTGTGCAGGTGACCAGCAGTGCACCATATACCTAATACATACCCATACAGGAGGACAACAAGCATACAATACACCGCCGATCACCCACACCCACACGGGGGACAACAAGCACACAACACACCGCTGATCACCCACACAGAATGGAGGGACAGAGGCCCTCTAACAATGATGCCACATAATTTGCTATACAAAGGGGCCCGCTGAGGCCCTGTTGACCAAGGGCCCACAAAAACCTAGAGCCGACCCTGCCTGTTGTTTTCCTATTCAGGCATACGCCCACTCACATGCAAAGTGCCAAAGCCGTCTCTTACAGATGCCCCTCACCCCACCGTACATTACTGCAGCACAACATCTTGGCACCACAATGTTATCCGTCCTGTCGGCTCCAGGACACAGGCCAGTGCTGACTCATACTTACACCTCCTGCGGCATGGCACCCAGGTCCCTTATTCCTGGCCTCATCAACTTACAGAAGTACCACAGTCCAGCACTCCGATATAGGCGTCACTATACCCTTTATCGAAACAGCGGGGGAGATTTATCAAACATGGTGTAAAGTGAAACTGGCTCAGTTGCCCCTAGCAACCAATCAGATTTCACCTTTCATTTTCCAAAGAGTCTGTGAGGGATGAAAGGTGGAATCTGATTGGTTGCTAGGGGCAACTGAGCCAGTTTCACTTTACACCATGTTTGATAAATCTCCCCCAGCGTGTTTAAAAGTCCATTCAGAAGCGCAGCCAGTGTTTTTTTTTTGACCACCTGTTGATCATTGTCTGTTTGTTAAAGCATTGCTATCAAATACAAAAACTTTTGACATGTTTCACAAACATGTCAAAAGTTTTGATTAGTCGGGGTCTCAGTGCTGAGACCTCCACCAATCTTTAGATGGGTGGGAAGAAGTGGGAGGTCCATCTCATTGCAGGAGATCATAGACTTAGGGCCCTATTACACGGAACAGTTATTGGCCGATAATGGTCCATTATAATAGAATTATGTTGGCTGATCGTCGCAGTTTTTGCAAACGACTCATATAGCAGCGATCTGCTGCTGTTGCCCAGCGGAACAGGAGCGGCGGCAGAAGACCGCTGCTATATGCTATGGGCTGCCCAGACGATCTAGCGATCACCTGGGCGGCCCCACCGCAGCTCCCCGCGGCTCCCCCTGTACTAACCAGCTCAGAGCGGGAAACGAGATGCAAACGAGCGCTATCAGCCTTTAGGGCCCTATTACATGGGGTGATAATTGGCCGAATCAAGGCGATTGCCATTCCGCGTAACAGAGAGAACGATCAGCCGATGAAACGATCATCAGCTGATTGTTTCTTTAGGTCCGGACCTAAAATCATCGGGCATGGGGTGTCACTACGTGTTATAGCGATGCAAGGCCCACGGCTGATGATTGTAGTATAAAATAATAAAGTATTTACTTACCTTACCATGTTCCCCAGTGCCCTTGGGCCTTCCCTGGTCTCTGACAGACCACTCAGTCAATCACTTGGCAAGACAAGACCACGGCCAGGGATTGGCTGAGCAGCCTGTCAGTGCAGAGAACAAACCAGAAGGGAACAGAAGACAGAGCTTCAGAGACCAGGGAAGGCCCAAGGACACCCAGAACGTGGAAAGGTAAGTAAATACTTCACTATTTTACACTAAAAGCAAGGGCTGCACGGACATCCCTGATGATGTCCATGCAGCCCTTGTTTCCCTATTGTCGGCCCGTTTACTTGCTTAGTAAACAAGCATTGATCTTGCAGATCAGCACTTGTTTACACTTTATGTTCGGGTCGTCTCGTAGGACCCTTCGTGCCGTATTTCATGGCTCGATTAGCAGGGTAACCCAGCACCAATCTGCTGGATCAGCACTCGCTTACAGAGCCTAATACACGGCTCGATTGTTGTGCGGTAAGGGTAAGGACATTATTAGTAATGTCTATGCATCCCTTACTTTATGTAGAATATAATAAAGATTATACTTACCTGTCCACGCTCCCCCAGTGTCCTGCTGCCTTTTCACTGGTCGCGGTCAACGTGAAATGCGGGGAAAAGGACATCCGGGGGCCTGGACAGGTAAGTATAATCTTTATTATTTACTTTACATCGTCATTAGCCATCATCCGAACAACAAGAGTCGACGATTGGCTCTTCTCCTAAGTGCTGTTGAGCGATATCTGCCCAAAATGGCCTGATTGGGCCGATTATTGGCCCGTGTAATAGCCTTACAATAAAGTCTAACTTAGAATGAAGATATATCAAAAGTTTTGACAAAGTCTTGGGGACAATTCATACTTTTATCACAAGTTCAAGTATTTTTTAGAACAGAAGCAGATCTGCGGAGGAGCTGATCTACGTTGTTTTCATCAACTTACACATGACATAGCGACAGCTCCAATACAACAATTTGTCAAGTCTTAGGGGGCGATAATCGGCTCCGTGGACTAGAGAGAACGATCAGCCGATGATCGTGTCATCGGCTGGTCGTTCATTTAGGTTCAAACCTAAAATCATCGGTTGCCACCTGTGCATCGCTACGTGGGATAGCTGGTGCGACAGGCGACCGACTATTTCACAAACATCAAACTTTACCTGTCCAAACTGCAGGTCTTCTCCTTCTCCCGGTCCCGCACCGCAGCAGCTTCGGAGTGGCCTGTCTGAACTGACAGACTGCTCAGCCAATTACTGGCCGATACCGCCGCGGCCAGTGATTGGCTGAGTAGTCTGTCAGTTCAGACAGGCGGCTCCTAAGCTGCTGCTGCGCAAAACCGGGAGAAGAAGACCTGCAGCCTGGACAGGTAAAGTATGAAACAAGGGCTGCATGTCCCTGCAGCCCTCGCTAAACGATTGTCGGCCCGTGGAATAGGCCCAGTAAACGAGCGCTGATCTAGCAGATCGGTGCCCGTTTACATCGCTGATCAGGCCCTGGTCGGCCCGTGGAGTACCACCCTTAGGGTCCTATTACACAGAGCGATTTTTAACGATTAACGATCGCAAATGAGATTGTTTATCGTTAACCTGAAATCCTTCACCATATTAGACAGAACGATAGTCGTTAGTTACGATTGTTACTACGATTGATATTGCGATTGTTACGATGATCGTTTACTCCCTCTGATCCCAGCAAAACAATGAACAATGTGGAATTACAGCGAACGATTAAGGATAATTTTAGGTTCAGATCTAAATCAACGATCAACAACATACGAGCGATTTTTCGATCGTTGCCTGCAATTACACAGAACGATTACTGTTTAAATTCGAACGATACAACGATTTTTCGCACGATAATCGCCCCGTTTAATAGGGCCCCTATTCAACATGCAAGACGGGTATACTTGTAGTATACAGGTATACAACTATAGGAGAAAAAATTTCTTAGCACACCATTTTGTCTAATAGTAGACCACAATAAGGTGACCTCGGCAATGGAATAGACCATACACTATACGTATACCTCTCCTGGGCTAACATTAAAACTACACATGTAGGATCCAGCTTTTCCCTTCTCAAGTCACCCACCTAAGACAGGTACCTGGACTCTGTGTGGATTACAACAGGGACCAGCACTGTAGCGCAACATAATAGTCCATCGTAGAGTAGGTCTCATTGCACAAGCATCTCCTCTCTGAGCCTGTATACTGGGATCAACAGCCCCTTGACCTAACTGCACAAATTAGTAGGTTGTTCAACACATATTCTATCCGAATTGGGGTCTTCTGAAGAGAAATGCACATTAACCCATCCCAAGAGCTATTCAAGTTTACAATAACAGTTTCACATTTGTCCGCTCATTGTTCTCATGGATACTCTCCTCTTCCACCAAACGTAAGGCTACTGCAATAAATCCATTGATATCAAGTCTCTCACAGCAGGTTGCACCTTTGTCACACCCTATCTATGGGTACTCCTCCATTCCTCCAGAACAGTTGTTTGCCATGTCGCTTAGGGTCCTATTACACAAATCGATTATATGCCTATTCGGACAGATATCGCTTTGTGTAATAAAGACAACGATCAGGCCAATCATTAGTTGATTGTTGTCTTCCAACGTTTAAAAAAAAAATCATCGCCCGCTGACTGCGCGTCATTACTTGTAATGGCTGATGACACTGTAAAAAAAAAAAAATAAGATTATACTTACCTGTCCAGATTCCTCTGGTGTCCTGCTGCCTTTTCCCTGCATTCCCCGTTCACTGCAGCCATGGTCTGTTTCAGCCAATGATTGGCTGAGTGGCCTGTCACTTCAGAGACGGTTTCATAAGCTTCAATGGCCGCTGTGGGGAATGCAGGGAAAAGGCAGCAGGACACTGGGGACTCTGAAAAGGTAAGTACATATAGGTCACCATATTGCCAATAGTAATACCACCCTGTAACCAGTAATAATGCCACAGCAGGGAAACCCAGCTCATCGCACCTGCCGGCAATCACTCCCCATCCGATGCATGGAGGTGCAAGCTATAAAATTAGTGGTGATTCTTTTTTAAAGTAAGGGCCCTATTAAATGGGACGATTATCGTGCAGAAAATGGTTATATCGTTTGAACTTAAACGTTAATCGTCCTGAGTAATTGCAGGCATGATTGTGTGTCATTGATCATTGATTTAGATCTGACCCTAAAATCATCGTTAATCGTTCAGTGTAATTGCACATTGTTCCTTCGCATTGTCTATTAGGACCCTTAGGGTTCTATTACATGGTCTGATAGGGCCCCATGAATATTTTTTTTTTTTCCAATCAAATTTTTATTGAAGAAGATGAAACATGAATATTGAATCTAGATCGGTGCTCATTTCCTGGGCCTAATACATGGCCGCTGCGTGGATGGGTAATGTATACTGTTTGAAGAATTGTCAGCCGCCGGCCGTGCATCACAATTACACATAGCGATGCACAGTCGGTGCCGGATGATTTTAGGTTTGGACCTAAAGAAATGATCAGCTGAGGATCGTTTCATTTGCTGATCGTTGTCTCCGCTGATTATCACTGAGTTAATAGGACCCTAAAGGCCCTATTACACCAACAAATCTGACGACAGATTATCTGCCAAAGATTTGAAGCCAAACCCGGGAACAGACTAAGGGCCCTATTCCACCGGACGATTATCGTTTAGATTATCGTTAAATCGTTTGAATCTAAACGATAATCGTTCGGTTGAAATGCAGTTAACGATTAACGACCGAACGAGAAATCGTTGATCGCTTTATAAGACCTGGACCTATTTTTAGCGTTGCTCGTTCGCAAAACGTTCGCAAATCGTTTGCATTGAATAAGACGTCGTTCGCAGTAGATACGAACGCAATAGCGAAGAAAAAACGATCGCAAATACGATCATAAATAACGATTATCGTTCCATTGAAATGAGTGAAAGTTTTCAGGTCTTTCACAATAGCGGTCGTTTGAGATCGTTAATCGTTAACGATTATGCGAACGATAATCGTCCGATGGAATAGGGCCCTTAGGGTACACGGAGCTATTTTTAACGATTAACGACGGACAATAAACAATCGCAAACGAGATTGTTTATCATTAACCTGAAATCGTTCACCATATTACACAGATCGATAATCGTGATAATCGGCTGATCGTTCTCTCTATTTTACCGAATGATAATCGGCCAAATGGGGCCGATCCGGCAGATTATCGTTACTGTGGAATAGGGCCCTTAGGCTTCAAGGCATAGAACCTAGAGGGCACATATCAGGTTAAGGGCCCTATTACAAAGGACGATTGTCGTGCAAAAAAATTGTTAAATCGTTCTAATTTAAACGATAATCGTTCGGTGTAATTGCAGGCAACGATCAAAAAATCGTTTGTATTTCGTTGATTGTTGATTTAGATCTAAACCTAAAATTATCGTTAATCGTTCGCTGTAATTCCACGTTGGTTCGCTTAAGTTCCGCATTCGTTCACTAATCGTTCAGTGTAATTGCACATTGTCCATTGTTTCGCTCGGATCAGAAGGAGTAAACGATCACAGTAACGATCGCAATAACGATCATAGTAACGATCGTATCTAACGATTATCGTTCTGCGTAATATGGTGAACGATTTTAGGTTAACGATAAACAATCTCGTTTGCGATCGTTTGTCATTGGTTATTAATCGTTAAAAATCGCTCCGTGTAATAGGACCCTAATGGTGGTTTTACAGAGCGATAATTCGCCCAATCGCACGATTAACGATTTTGAATGAACGTTTTTTTTTTTTATAACGATCGGCGTTTACACGGAACGATACATCGTACGGAATATTCGTTTTGCGATCGCTTAATCCTATCTCACACATAGGGGAAATCGTTGAAAGAATGTTTACACTGAACAATCTGCGAATTTTTTGCGAACGATCAATGACGATTTGAGAACTTGTTGAAAGATCAAAATGAACGATTTCTCGCTCGTCGCTTGATCGTTCGCTGCGTTTACACGTACGATTATCGTTCGAATTCGAACGATACATCGTTCCGTGTAAAACCACCATAAGAAACGCTGCCCTACAGCGTCTAACCTGAAGGATGTCAATCAAATTCAGAAGGAGGGGGCAGGCAGTGATAGGGACCGGAAATGTTGGGCAGTTGAAGCAATCCAGGAATTCGAGAAAAAAATAATTGATTGAATAATCTAACCATCTCTACCATGACATAAATGCAGGCATGATGAGAAGGTTATTGATTGGAGACTCGTCCTGTTCCATGAAGAGGGTACATGCCTTGTGCAGACTCCTTTTGCAAACAATTAACCTTTGATCATTAGAGAGCATTGGGCAATGTTTCCTCTGTAGACGGCATTTTGGCTGGATTCACGTGCAGCTCAGCTCCGATGTTTGTGGTGTTTTTAGAGCCCGTCCTCAGCCTGTCTGGCTTTCCTGCTGAAACGTCCACTTTATTTCACTTTTTTTTTGTATACGGTTTGAATGATTCATTTACGGATCCATTGGTTTTCCATTATATCCATTTTTGACAGGATAGACAAACAGAGACTGTCTCGCGGATCTGTTTTTTGTTTAGTGCAATATATGGCAGTATATGGAGGCTGCTGGACCGGCGCCCTGTTGTATCCTCTCGCAATCTGTTAAACCGAATTCTTTGGCATCTTTTTTTTTCTTTTTTTTACTAAGGGTTCTATTACACAGGCCAATGGGGGCCCGATAATAACTGTAAACGAGCGCCGATCTGCTAGATCGGCACTCGTTTACTGGGCCTATTGCACGGCCCAAAAATCGTTGAACTAGGGCTGCATGGACATTGTTACCGATGTCCTTGCAGCCCTTGCTTAAACTGTATACAGTACCTATCCATGCTGCAGGGCTCCTCTTGCGGTCTGCTTCTCACTGGGTCCTGCGTGCTCCAGCTTCAGAGTGGCCGGTCCCAGCCTGTGATTGGCTGAGCAGCCTGTCACCCAGACAGGCCGCTTTGAAGCTGCAGCACGCGGGACCCAGGGAGAAGCAGACCGCAAGAGGAGCCCTGCAGCATGGATAGGTACAGTTTGGGAATCGCCAGCCGCACAATGCTATTAAACGTAGCGGTGCTCGGTCGGCCCCCGACAATTATAGGTCCAAACATATCAACGATCAGCCGATGATCGTTGTCATCGGCTGATCGTTGTGTTTATTACACGGAGCGATAAATCAGCCGGATAGGGCCGATTATCATTCCGTGTAATAGGGCCCTAAGACTTGCAGTTTGACGTTTTGGGGGACATTTTTTTGGTCTAAGTTCTTATTATAAACCAATATTCAATGGGCGAATATTTTTTAGATTTTTTTTAGATTTTTTAGATTTTTTATTATTATTTGTGAGTTGCACAAACTGGTGCAGGCCTACCTCTGGTCAGTACCAGGTGAGTATGTTGGCGCAATTTTTTTTGCGAATATTATATTCACAGATTTAAGAAGCGTTTCTTGTAAAATTAGTCCTATTTGGCTGGGTATAAAAAACAGACAAATACTCTGTAGAAGAATCACACATTTAAGAATTAATAGTAAACATCAACAAACATCAATTAGGGCTATGTTTCTTTACAAATAGCGGACGTTATTTGTTGTTAAATGATGGCCGTCCAATAAAAATGATCGACATTTCAACAGTGTGGTGAAAGTGGCCCAAAGTCTTACAAATGGATCTCTTAAAAAAAAAAAGGCTATTTGATCTTAAAGGGGAAGTCCCACGAAAATAAAAAATCGCTAGCAGGGGTGTGTGAGAACATAATATAGAAAGTATACTTACCCATCCCCATGCCCCCGCAGTGCTGCTTTATCCATCTCCAACAGCTGTCATCTCCAGACAGCTGTCACGTATTTGGCTGATGAACTGCCTGCTCAACCAATCGGTGGCAAAGCTGCAGTCACTGACTGGCTGAGCAGGCAATTCATCAGCAGGATGTTGCAGGAGCCAGGGCTGTGACGTATCAGGATACCTGGAAACCAGCTGAAAGTGACATCTGGCAGCTGTTTGAGAGCGGCACCACAGGGAACGGGGATGGGTAAGTATACTTTCCTTATTATCTTCCTGCACAGACACAGACACACCTCTGTCAGCCTGGGATAAAGATGCTTTTCACCGAAGATACTGGATCACAGAGCGTCACCAAAGGTAAGTATGCACTGCTTGTGTGATCGGCATCCAGAAAGGTAAGTATGCACTGCTTGTGTGATTGGCATCCAGAAAGGTAAGTATGCACTGCTTGTGTGATCGGCATCCAGAACCTGGCAGCACAGATATATCTGCAAATATTATAACGTGTACATTTACAGCTTTTTGTTTTTTGGCATTTATGTTTTAATTTTTGGGTCATTGACTTCATTATGCTCTAGGTATGACATTTCATTTCCGTAATTTTCCAGTAGGCTTCCCCATAGGCCTAAAAAAAATACACATACAAAATCCAGAACGCTTAAAAGGTTTGAATTTTTTTTTTTTTTTTAAAGCATTTCAAAACGCTGCAGGCTACATGCTGATGCGGACAGATGAGTTTCAGGCTGAAAAATCTGTTCCATTCATGTTGCTACTTTTTGTTGTTTTATTTTTTTTCCTTGTGGCAATAACATGAATTTCTTGAAGCTTTGCTTATATGTATGGGACAGTCATTTCTGCACTGAATGTGCTTTGCTTGAATATATTCCTGTTATACCTAGAAAATATATATTCCTAAAGCAAAGTTTCATCAAATATGTTAAAGGGGTACTCCGGCGAAAATCGTTTTCTTTCAAATCAACTGGTTTTGAGAAAGTTATATAGATTTGTAATTTACTTCTATTTAAAAATCTCCAGTCTTCCAATACTTATCAGCTGCTTTATGTGCTGCAGGAAGTGGTGTATTCTTCACAGTCTGACACAGTGCTCTCTGCTGCCACCTCTGTCCATGTCAGGAATTGTCCAAAACAGGAGAGAATTTCTATAGGGATTTGCTACTGCTCTGGGCAGTTCCTGTCATGGACAGAGGTGGCAGCAGAGAGCACTGTGTCAGACTGGAGAGAATACACCACTTCCTGCAAGACATACAGAAGCTGATATGTTTAGGAAGACTTGAGATTTTTAAATATAAGTAAATTACAAACCTAAGCTGTCAAACTACTGGATTGGCCACCTGGCTACCCTCTTATAACAACGACACGGTGAGTGACAGTGCCTTGCTATGGCTCTGCAAGTGTCTATATGTCCAGCCTGCAATGGAAAGCTCCATATCCTAACTAGCACATAATAAAATGAACATGCCCATAGGTCAGCGTGTAAAAAGCCAACAACATGTGGATGAGCTTTATAAAATCTCCTTACCAAATTGCCTGTTAATGTAATCTGTTGGGGATATCACCTGCTCAAATCCCCCATTAAAATCTGCAGAAAGTCCTTCCCTTGAGATTTCACCTTTATTATAAAAGGATAATGCAGGATTTTACTTACTTAGTATAATGCTGCTGTATAAAATAAAATTAAAAAAAAGAAAAATTCATACTTACCTATCTCGGTGTACTCTGCAGCACCCGCTGTGGCTCCTTCTGGTGCCTTGCTTTTTGTCTCCTCTACCTTCAATGCATACCTTTATGTATATTTCTGAATGTTCAGCTTTAAAGCGACTCTGTACCCACAATCTGACCCCCCAAACCACTTGTACCTTCGGATAGCTGCTTTTAATCCAAGATCTGTCCTGGGGTCTGTTTGGCAGGTGATGCAGTTATTGTCCTAAAAAACACTTTTAAACTTACAGCCCCGTGCCCTACGGGCGTGGCTTAGAATATCTGTGCCCTAACTTTGTACCACCCCTCCGTCCCTCCTCCCCACCCTTTTCATCATTAGGAATGCCACTGGAACATTTTCTCCATGCTGAACATTTGCACGATTCAGCCCATGTGCTGGGCTGACACAGGTGAGGAATAGGAGACAATCTGCCTGGAGCATTCCTAATGATGAGGAGGGCGGGGAGGAGGGACAGAGAGGTTGTGCCAGCCTAATGCATACGCAATCTAGGCCACTCCTGTAGGGCACGGGGCTGCCAGTTTAAAAGTTGTTTTTTTAGGACAATAACTGCATCACCTGCCAAGCGGACCCCAGGACAGATCTTGGATTAAAAGCAGCTATCCGAAGGGACAAGTGGTTTGGGGGGTCAGATTGTGTGTACAGAGTCGCTTTAAATGTATTATTAAAGGGGCTGTCTGGAGAGCAGAAACCTTCTGATTATTTTGGACAGGGGTGTAGTCCTTTAAGGGGTTGTCAGGCAGCAGAGTTTTTAGGTATATGTTAGTGTTAGAGCATGTACTCGACTTCCCGTCTTCTGCCTTGCTGATGCCATTATGTGCTCTGACCCACCCGCAGCTCTCCCTGTACTCAGCCGCTCGCTGCCGACACGTGTAATAGCACCGTCAGCGAGCGGGAAACGAGGCTCAAGCTAACGCTGACAGCACTCGTTATCACCTCTACGTTGCCCCTTGTAATAGGGGCTTTACTGCTTGTAAGCTACCATTGTTAGCAAGGGCCCTATTACACGGGACGATTATCATGCGAAAATCGTTATATCATTCGCATTTAAACGATAATCGTTCTGTGTAATTGCAGGCAGCAATCAAAAAATCGTTCGTGTGTCGCTGATCGTTGATTTAGATCTGAACCTAAAATTTTCGTTAATCGTTCGTTGTAATTCCACATTCGTTCGCTCAAGTTCCGCATTTGTTCACTAATCGTTCAGTGTAATTGCACATTGTCTATTGGTTTGCTGGGATCAGATGGAGTAATGCTGCGTTTACACGAAACAATAATTGGCCCGATCGTACGATTAACAAAGTCGGAGTAACGATTTTTTTTTATATAACGATCAGCGTTTAGATGGTACAATATATTGTACGGAAAATTCGTTTTGCAATCGTTGTGCGATCGCTTAAGCCTATCTCACACATTTAATCGGCGAACGACTGTTCACACGGAACGATCTGTGAATTTTTTGCGAACGATAAAACGACAATTTGAGAACATGTTCAAAGATCAAAATGAACGATTTCTCGCTCGTCGTTTGATCATTCGCTGCGTTTACACCTACGATTATCGTTCGAATTTGATCGTTATTGCGCAAATTCGCACGATAACCGTTATGTGTAAACGCAGCATAAACGATTATAGTAACGATTGTAACTAACGACCATCGTTCTGTGTAATATGGTGAACGATTTCAGGTAAACGATAAACAATCTCGTTTGCCGTTGTTTGTTAGTCGTTAATCGTTAAAAATCGCTCAGTGTAATCCTGCGTTTACACAGAACGATTATTGTTTGAATTTTCGCAAAAACGATCGAATGTGAGCGATTACACTGGTCAACAGCCAAAAAAGTTCCGACATGAAAACAGTTGAACTTAACTAATTTTGGGGTGCTGAGATCGAAAATGATGTTCAAATTTTGAAATTGGCTCTAATTTTCAAGATATAGACGTACTTTCTATACTTCTCACAGCCTGGGATACAATACTAGGAAAAGTTTGCATCATCAGCTGGTATATTGCATCATCTTAGAATGACCAATAGTTATGGTATAAAGCTACGTTCACACTACGTTTTTGCTATCTGTGTTTTTCATCAGTTTTTTGCGAAAAACGGATGAAAAAAACGGATGCATTTGTGTGCATCTGTTTTGATCTACTTTTCCATTGACTTCCATTATAAAAAAACGGACACAAAAGTAGTCTTGACACTGTTTTTGTGTCCGTTAAAAAAAAAAAACGGATCCGTTTTTTTTTTATAATGGAAGTCAACGGTAAAGCAGATCAAAACAGATGCACCCAAATGCATCTGTTTTTTTCATCCGTTTTTCGCAATTAACTGATCAAAAACGCAGTGTGAACCTAGCCTAAGGTATCAGGGTAAATGGAACCCATTAATGTTTGCAGATTACTGTTGGACAGTTATCAGTGACAATCCCATGTATGAATACAAAAGACGTGTAAATGCGCCGAATAGCCATGGAATAAGGAGCGACATTCCAGAGTTCAATAAACATAATTAATTTGTAACAATCCTTAGATCTGCCTGTAAATTGTAGTTGATTTCAGATAGAACTAAGTTTCCTATGAATATATTTCAAAAGTTTATGAACAGTAACCGCGCTTCCTTATGATTGTAGAAGTAATAAATCTGTCGGCTATTATACTGTATTCTATACAATTCACAAAACAGTAACATGAGAACTCTGCGATATCATAGAAACTAGAGAATTCACATTTTTCCTTGTGATATTGGAATTCAGCGCATAAAAATCATTAAGAAATGGAGAATTTTATTTCTGAACCAAGCAACTTTTGAAAATTTGTTGACCAGTGTTATCGTTCCGTGTAAACACAGCGAACGATCAAGCGACGAGCGAGAAATCGTTCATTTTGATCTTTCAACATGTTCTCAAATCGTCGTTCACTAAAAATTCGCAGAGCGCTTCGTGTAAACAGTCTTTCAAAGATGCGATCTTAAAAACGATCGCAATAACGATTTTTCTCACAAATTTTTAACGATTTTAACGATCTATTTATCTAAACGCTGATTGTTATTAAAACCAAATCGTTGCTTCAAAATCGTTAAACAATCGATTAAGGCGAATTATCGCTCCGTGTAAATGCAACATTATAGGACGACCCTAAATTTCCCCCTGTGACTATATTCAGGTTAAGATACTTCCGGGCTGGGAGAGGGCGGTAGTAGACGGAGATATCTGACGGGTGGGGGAGGTGGAGCAATTCCCTAGTCCCTGGTAGAGCTAGTACAGACCATTGCTGACTATACTGACTTCTCCTCCACATTGAGGTTTTTAGATTTGATACATTGTTGCCTTTATAAGTTCCATACACATTTTACACTACGTCTTATTTTAACGTTAAACACCGGTAGCCGCCGGGCGTTGATAACAGACGACCATATTGTAAGTGTGTTCCAGTTGATAAGGAAACCGGCGAGCACTTAAGTCCTGGTCTCCAAGAAACGCATTGTAGTGATTGTCATGAAACATCTGCTCGTCCTCCGACAGACTGGATGCTTTGAAAAGAGCACAAACCATCAATTAAATTAGAGCTATTATCTGCACGGAGTACAGGCAAGGGCGGATTTTCCCCTTATACAACCATATAACCGAAGAATAAAAAAGATGACTGATTTACCCATCTGTCACACAAGGCTACGTGAGCAGAGACGTCCGCACGCCCCTTCATTATTACGCTGCTCTTTGTCACCTCACGATCAACTGGGGTCAGAAAATTATATAGATTTGTAATTTACTTCTATTTCAAAATCTCAAGTCTTCCAGTACTTATCAGCTGCTGTATGTCCTGCAGGAAATGGTGTATTCTTTCCAGTATGACACTCTGCTGCCACCTCTGTCCATGTCAGGAACTGTCCAAAGCAGTTGAAAATGCCGTAGAAAAACCCTCTCCTGCTCTAGACAGTTCCTGACATGGACAGAGGTGGCAGCAGAGAGCACTGTGTCAGACTTGAAAGAATACACCACTTCCTGCAGGGCATACAGCAACGGATAATTACTGGAAGACTTGAGATTTTCATATAGAAATAATCTACAAATCTGTATAACTTTCTGAAACCAGTTGATTTGAAAGGGGGAAAAAATTGCCGGAGTACCCCTTTAAATGCGACCAATGTGCCCTAAGAAAAGTTGCAAAAGTTCATAAATTAACCTCTTAACAACCAAGGACGTAACTGCACATCCTCGGTCAGGTAGGGGACTTTAGAGCGGGGCCTGCTCCGAACCGCCGTGATCCCTGGTGTTATTAATAGCTCAGAACCGTGACGATCGGACCACACCCGCTAATGAGCCGTTTAGAAGCAGCTGTCAAGAGCAAGAGAGATTTTCTATGGGGATTTGCTGCTGCTCTGGACAGTTCCTGACATGGACAGAAGTGGCAGCAGAGAGCACTGTGTCAGACTAGAAAGAATACACCACTTCCTGCAGGACATACAGCAGCTGATAAGTACTGGAAGACTTTAGATTTTTTAAATAGAAGTAAATTACAAATCTATGTAACCTATGTATTCATTTTTCAACTTTTTTTTTTGCCTCCATGTTCAGGCTAGCATATGCAGGAAAATGGTGACATTGTAGAAAAGTATAAATCAGGGATTCAGCTGGAGATCGCTTATATATTTACCAGTGTCTGGAAAAGTTGGATGCAACCCTGAGGCTGCCTAGAAAACATGGATACAGCCATAGGCTATGTTCACACATTATATAAACGTCTGTTATTTGGCACTCAAAACAACGGCCATTGTGTGCAGTGAAAATTGCATTGCCAGAAATAATTGACATGCCCATTATTTCGACGGTAGTATCAAACAACGGCCATTGTTTAACACATTGGGGGAGATTTATCAAACATGGTGTAAAGTGAAACTGGCTCAGTCGCCCCTAGCAACCAATCAGATCCCACCTTTCATTTTCCAAAGAGTCTGTGAGGAATGAAAGGTGGAATCTGATTGGTTGCTAGGGGCAACTGAGCCAGTCTCACTTTACACCATGTTTGATAAATCTCCCCCATTGTGTGTACAACGGCCGTTGTTTGCATTGACTTCAATACAACCCCTTGAGTTGGTCTCATTGCACCTTGCAGGTTGGGTTGTTATTGCATTCATACACTGGGGGTATAGACAATGTTTTGTAGCTTTACGTTGAATTATTGATGACTCCTTTACCAGACTCCTATATAGCCGCTAATGTTCTCCTTTGTCACCTTGGGCTTCTGGCCATGAGGAGCTTTAATAGGTATGTCTAGGTATTTTTAAAACACAGAAATCAATACAGCATTTACATTGCTAGTGCTAATTCCATTGCCATTGTTGTTTTTTTCAATTAGAATATTCCACATTTTTAGGCTGGCAGAGGTGTACGGCTCTATTCACATCTTGTTATGTGTATACTGTACATGTGTCCTGTGTATACTGTATATGCAGGGAGAGCATATGAGAAATGCAGCCATGTGTCCCCACTGACCCAACAGGGAAAGAAGTATCAGGTGTGAACATACCAGTGTGTTAATGCAAAAAAAAACTATCCCACCATGCTGTATACTTTTATATTGCAGCTAATGGGAGTCCAGTGGGAGTCCAGACCCCCCCAGTCACTTTTCCCGCCCCTCCTTCAGTTCGTCTCTCTGCTCTGCTCTCTTCTACTGTCCATACAGATACGCTAAAGATGGGTGGGACAGAGCCACTTAAAGGGGTTATCCAGCGCTACAAAAACATGGCCACTTTTCCCCCTCTCTTGTCTTGTAATGGGGGTCACCCAGCTTTCCTGGCATCATGTATAGTAGTCAGTATAATGGCGGTCACTCAGCTTTCCTAGCATCTTGTATAGTAGTCAGTATAATGGAAGTCATCCAGCTTTCCTAGCATCTTGTATAGTAGTCAGTATAATGGAAGTCATCCAGCTTTCCTAGCATCTTGAATAGTAGTCAGTATAATGGTGGTCACCCAGCTTTCTCAGCATCTTGTATAGTAGTCAGTATAATGAAGGTCACCCAGCTTTCTCAGCATCTTGTATAGTAGTCAGTATAATGAAGGACACCCAGCTTTCTCAGCATCTTGTATAGTAGTCAGTATAATGGAGGTCACCCTGCTTTTCCCAGCATCTTGTATAGTAGTCAGTATAATGGAGGTCACTCAGCTTTCCTAGCATCTTGTATAGTAGTCAGTATAATGGAGATCACCCTGCTTTTCCCAGCATCTTGTATAGTAGTCAGTATAATGGCGGTCACTCAGCTTTCCTAGCATCTTGTATAGTAGTCAGTATAATGGAGGTCACTCAGCTTTCCCAGCATCTTGTATAGTAGTCAGTATAATGGAGGTCACTCAGCTTTCCTAGCATCTTGTATAGTAGTCAGTATAATGGATGTCACGCATCTTTCCTAGCATCTTGAATAGTAATCAGTATAATGGAGGTCACCCTGCTTTTCCCAGCATCTTGTATAGTAGTCAGTATAATGGAGGTCACTCAGCTTTCCCAGCATCTTGTATAGTAGTCAGTATAATGGAGGTCACTCAGCTTTCCTAGCATCTTGTATAGTAGTCAGTATAATGGATGTCACCTAGCTTTCCTAGCATCTTGAATAGTAATCAGTATAATGGAGGTCACCCAGCTTTCCCAACATCTTGTATAGTAGTCAGTATAATGGAAGTCATCCAGCTTTCCTAGCATCTTGTATAGTTGTCAGTATAATTGAGGTCACCCAGCTTTACTAGCATCTTCTATAGTAGTCAGTATAATGGAAGTCATCCAGCTTTCCCAGCATCTTGTATAGTAGTCAGTATAATGGCGGTCACTCAGCTTTACTAGCATCTTCTATAGTAGTCAGTATAATGGAGGTCACCCAGCTTTCCTAGCATCTTGTATAGTAGTTAGTATAATGGCGGTCACTCAGCTTTTCTAGCATTTTGTATAATGGCGGTCACCCAGCTTTCCCAGCATCTTGTATAGTAGTCAGTATAATGGAGGTCACCCAGCTTTCCCAGCATCCTGTATAGTAGTCAGTATAATGGCGGTCACCCTGCTTTCCCAGCATCCTGTATAGTAGTCAGTATAATGGCGGTCACCCTGCTTTCCTAGCATCTTGTATAGTTGTCAGTATAATGGCGGTCACCCTGCTTTCCCAGCATCCTGTATAGTAGTCAGTATAATGGCGGTCACCCTGCTTTCCTAGCATCTTGTATAGTTGTCAGTATAATGGAGGTCACCCTGCTTTCCTAGTATCTTGTATAGTAGTCAGTATAATGGAGGTCACCCTGCTTTCCTAGCATCTTGTATAGTTGTCAGTATAATGGAGGTCACCCAGCTTTCCCAGCATCTTGTATAGTAGTCAGTATAATGGGGTCACCCTGCTTTCCTAGCATCTTGTATAATGGAGGTCACCCAGATTTCCCAGCATCTTGTTTAGTAGTCAGTATAATGGGGTCACCCAGCTTTTGCGGCATCCTACAGTCAGTATAATGGAGGTCACTCAACTTTCCCAGCTTATTTTTAATGGAGGTCACGCAGCTTTTACAGCTGGTGTTTGGACTGAACAATGATTAGTTTGGACAGTCCGGGGTCCAGAGTAAATGTAATCCACCACTGGTTGGTACATTTCTGACTAATGATAGTCCAACTGCTGGGAACCCCATTGAGCTCGAGAACAGGAGTCCCGAGTCTACCATCCAAATACAGTAGAGCAGCAGTGGGAATGGTGGAGATAGCTAATATCTGCGCCTGTGACAGAACCATACACAATAACCATACACTTCCATACGCAGAATTGCGTAGGTAGAATTGATTTACTATTCATGTCTGTAGAAATATGTAATTATCCGGCAGCATATAAATGGACCAGTGGTTAATGTACAGAACCTGCGCCAAATCCTCCCCTATAGAGCTGCAGATCTGCTATTCCTGGTGCTCATGAAGCCGGCTGTGTTCAGTTTATAAGATGAATACAAATTCTGAAAGGGTTTTGGAATCTGTCAGCTGCAATTCATGTTCCAAACTCCTGATACTTTTAGATAGCTGTTAGGTTGTTTAGATACATGGTACCTTTCATTTGTCTGTCTGTGCTTCCATAATGTATAAAAATTATTTTGTTTAAGGGTATATTCACACGGGCGGGCTCGCAGCGAGATTCTCGCTGCGAGCCCGGCAGGTCCTGGCAGTTCCCATACACTACATACTTGCTGCGGTCTAAACGACCGCAGCGAGTATGTAATTATACCGCCCTTAACCCCTTCTGCTCCCCCGCTGTGTATATACTTTACCTGTCCTCGCTGCACGGGTCCGGCGTCCTGCTCTCCTGTCCGGCCAATCAGTGTGTTGCCCAGCCGCAGCCACTGATTGGCCGGACGGGAGAGCAGGACGCCGGACCCGTGCAGCGAGGACAGGTAAAGTATATACACAGCGGGGGAGCAGAAGGGGTTAAGGGCGGTATAATTACATACTCGCTGCGGTCGTTTAGACCGCAGCAAGTATGTAGTGTATGGGAACTGCCAGGACCTGCCGGGCTCGCAGCGAGAATCTCGCTGCGAGCCCGTCCGTGTGAATAAACCCACACACCGTATAAGCAGCGTATTTACTGCTGCGATACGCAGCAAACACGGAGCAAATACGCAGCAAATACGCAGCAGATTAGATCTAAATAACTGAACACAGCATCAAATCTGTACCAACAAATCTGCTGCGTATTTGCTGCATATTTGTTGCGTATCTGCTGTGTATACGGTGTGTGGGTTTGTACCCTAAGGGGTCGAATAGGTGTTCCAGAGCTCCTGACGTGCACCAGGCTGTAACACCTCCTTACTCCCTCCCCCTCCCATCCCTGACCTTGCTGGGCACTCAGCTTCCAGGTGTCAATCAAGCAGAAAGGGGAGGGGGGAGACATTACAGCTTGCAGCTGTTCGGGAGCTTGGAAAAGCCTCTTTGACTCCTTGTACCAGAGGAAAAAACAAAACAAAAAGTAAAACATTTTTCTACATTCTGGAAGCACAGCTGGGTATATGACAGGTACCATGTGTCTCCTTGTCCTAACAGCATCTAACAGTGTTCAGAATGTGAACTACAGCTCACCGATTCCCTTTAAAAGGATTGTCCAGCGAAATTTTTTTTCTTTCAAATCAACTGATTTCCGAAAGTTATATAGATTAAAGATTTTTATATTACTTCTATTTAAAAATTTCCAGTACTTATCAGCTGCTGTATGTCCTGCAGGAAGTGGTGTATTCTTTCCAGTCTAAGGGTAGCTTTACACGTACCGTAACGCTGCGTTTTAAACGCTGCGTTTTTATTATGTGAAAATCAAAACGCGCATGTAAAAAACGCAGCGTTAAAAACGCAGCGATACGGTACTTGTGAAGGCACCCTGAGGCTTTATTCACACGTCCTGTAAACTTGTCCGTAATCACAGATGTGTTAATTGTGATCCGTAATCCGTTCCTTAAAAAAAAAGGACATAGTGCGGATTGTGATTGCGGTACGGATTACTAATAGAAGTCCATGGGGTTCGTATTTTTTACGGATGTCACTTTTATGACGTCGGCAAAAAACACGGATGAAATCTATGCAAACTAGTACTATTCACATTCTATAGAAACTGATGTGGAAAGGGAAATGGATGAAAATACGGATGATTTTCCATGGATCACGCAGAAAAAATTACGGGAGGTTTTGCGGCCCAGAAGAATCACTGAACGTGTGAATGAGGCCTAACACAGCGCTCTCTGCTGCAACTCCTGTCCACAACAGAAGCAAATCCCCATAGAAAACCTCTCCTGCTCTGGACAGTTCCTGACATGGACAGAGGTGGCAGGAGAGAGCACGGTGTCAGACTGGGAAGAAAACACCACTTCCTGCAGGACATACAGCAGCTGATAAGTATGGGAAAACTTGAGATTTGTAAACAGAAGTAAATTACTAATCTCTATAACTTTCTGAAACAGTTCATTTGAAAGGAAAAACATTTTGCTGGAGTACCCCTTTAAGGGTGGATACATATGCAACAACTGATAATAGGTTCCATTTTTCTGAAAGGAATTGCTCAGTTGGGGGCGGGGACTTCAATTCCTATAAGTTCCATTTCGATGTATATGAGGCTACAGAGCATTAGAAATCTATTGTGAGGTGCAGGATCTCCCACACATATAGTAGTAGTCGTTGTTTCACCATGACAACTTTTCAGTTTGAGCTGCAGGAGGGAGAGCCGAAGCGTGACTATGGTGGACGGCATCCAGGCGTCGGCTCTTCCTTCCACAGTTCAGAGACACTTGAGGTCTGGTTGGACTGGAACATGGTGTCATTCAGGGGAAGATTTTTCCTCCATAATGCAGCCTGTAAAGGACCTGTGGTGACATCATTGTCACATGATAAGGTCCTTTAATATATTCTCTAATGTTACTGTATTGTCTCCTGGCTGCAGTTTTGCCCTGATTTGTGCAAAATTGCGGTAAAAAGCAGCAATTTTCATGCAAATCATGACTGAACATTAGTCTGTTTGGGTGGCCATGGGCTCCTCAGGAGCTCAGGGCCCCGGGCTACCGCCCAAAACGGACCTATTATAATCCGCTACTGGTTATATTACTAACTGCTCTAACTGTAGTTGTACCATTCACTTCAATGGAACTGAGTTACAAAGCTCCACCCAAGCTGGAGACCAGAGTGGAGCTGTCTCTGGAAGAAAGTGGCCAAGTTTTTCTGACCCCGAATAACCTCTGTAGACAAGCTCTAGAGCTGCCTGGGATTTGAGTGGGAGACATAAAAGCTGTAGATTATACTCACCAGCGCTCCCCCAAGCCCCGGTCACCGAGTGACATCATATACCGGCCACCACTCATAGCGGAGAGTGGTGGTCAGGAGCCTAGACAACGAACTGTTAACTATAGGGAGAGAGATGGGGGCCAAGAAGCAAAACTGAGCAAGGCATTTGGAATATTACTTAGTTTTGCATTCTCTTACCCAATAAATGTTAAGGTGATGAAAATAACCCTTTATACCCTTATATCAACTGATGCCAGAAAGTGCCAGAGATTTGTAATTTACTTCTGTTAAAAAAATCTTAAGTCTTCTAGTACTTATCAGCTGCTGTATGTCCTGCAGGAAATGGTGTTTTCTTACCAGTCTGATACAGTGATCTCTGCTGCCACCTGTGTCCATGTCAGGAACTGTCCAGAGCAGCAGCAAATCCCCATAGAAAACCTAATTCGATAATCGTTCCATGTAAACACAGAAAACGATCAAGCGATGAGTGAAAAATCGTTCATTTTGATCTTTTAACATGTTCTTAAATCATTGTTCGTCGTTCGCTAAAAATTCGCAGATCGCTTTGTGTAAACAGTCTTGCAAAGATTCACCCTATATAAAAGATGGGCTAAAACGATCTTAAAAACGATCGCAATAATGATTTTTCTTACGAATTTTCTAACGATTTATTCGTCTAAACGCTGATCGTTATGAAAACCAAATCGTTGCTACAAAATCGTTAAACGATCGATTGGGCGAATTATCGCTTCGTGTAAACGTAGCATTAAGGTGTGTTTGCACGTAACGATTATGGTGCGAATTTGTGCGATACGATCGAATTCGAACGATAATGGTACGTGTAAACGTACGTGATCAAACGACGAACGAGAAATCGTTCATTTTAATCTTTTATTATGTTATCAAATCGTCGTTCGCAAAAAATTCGCTGATCGTTCTGTGTGAACAGTCGTTCGCCGATTTTACCAATGTGTGAGATAGGCTTAAGCGATCGCAAAACGAATTTTCCGTACGATATATCGTTCCGTCTAAACGCTGATCGTTCTGAAAAAAAAATCGTTACTCCGACATCGTTAATCGTACGATCGGGCCAATTATCGTTTTGTGTAAACGCACCATTATGGACGAGGATTTTCAATCCTGTCAGAAGTAAGTGATCAGTCAATTGGCCGACTATTGGGCCTGATTCACGGGGCAATTATCCACCTTTTCAGACAATAATCACCCTGTGTAATTGGACCCTTACATTGGGAAAATCCTGTTAAGCTATTAAATTTATTAGACTTTCAGTTCATAAAGTCAATGAACCGGTGCTAGGACCTGACATCTCCTTTTATCAATCCGGCAGAACTCTGGGTGGTCACGTGAAACACTTTCTCGAAACCCTATGAAACTACAATTCCCCTGTTTCAAAGGGCCCTATTCCACCGGACGATTATCGTTCGCATAATCGTTAACGATTAACGATCTCAAACGACCGCTATTGCGAAAGACCTGAAAACGTTCACTCATTTCCATGGAACGATAATCGTTACTTATGATCGTAATTGCGATAGTTTTTTCTTCGCTATTTCTTCGCTATTGCGTTCGTATCTATTGCGAACGACCGAACGATGTCTTATTCAATGCGAACGATTTGCGAACGAGCAACGATAAAAATAGGTCCGTGTCTTATAAAGCGATCAACGATTTCTCGTTCGGTCGTTAATCGTTAACTGCATTTCAACCAAACGATTATCGTTTAGATTCGACCGATTTAACGATAATCTGAACGATGATCGTCCGGTGGAATAGGGCCCTTAGGTATTGATGATGGTGTATGTGGGGGAGGGGAGGTGCTTTGTGGGTGCACCTATGAGTTCAACTTAAATAAGATATAACATAGACAGCCCAATATGAAGTCGTTATTTTCTAGTGACTAATAATAATAATAATAATAATAATAAAAAGAACCCTGAAGGTACAAGAATATAAAACCCATAGAGAATTAACTAGTAATGGACAGTCCCGATCTTGGAATCCAGAATTTATCGTCTTTTTTTTTTTTTTTTGCAATTTACCAACTTAGAAAAGTCAAACTGACTATTATCAATAAGGAAAAAAAACAAACCTAAATAGACATATTTAAGGGGTACTCTGGTGATTTTCTCCCCTTTTCAAATCAACTGGTTTCAAAAAGTTATATAGATTTGTAATTTGCTTCTATTTAAAAATCTCAAGTCTTCCAGTACTTATCAGCTGCTTTATGTCCTGCAAGAAGTGGTGTACTTTTTCCAGTCTGACACAGAGCTCTTTGCTGCCACCTCTGTCCATGTCAGGAACTGTCCAGAGCAGTTTTCTTTGTGGATTTGCTACTGCTCTGGACAGTTCCTGTGTTGGACAGAGGTGGCAGCAGAGAGCACTGTGTCAGATTGGAAAAAATACATCACTTCCTGCAGGACATACAGCGGCTGATTAGTACTGGAAGATGTGAGATTTTAAATAGAAGTAAATTACAAATCTGTATAACTGTCTGACAACAGTTGATTTTAAAGAAAAAAAGGTTTAGTTGGAGCTCCACTTAAATATAAATATCCTTAAAGTGTCACTGTCGTTTAAATTTTTTTTTTCAGAAATGAATAGTACAAGCGATGTTAAGAAACTTTATAATTGGGTTTATTAGTCGAAAAATGCATTTTTGTCATGAAAAAGCAGTTTGAAGCTCTCCCCCCTCTCTTCATGGTTCTCTATGGAGAGGGGAGGGGTGGAGGGAGATGAGGCACCAAAACAGGACAACAAAGAGTTAATTTACAGCTACATCACAGAGCTATCTCCTCTGAAGTCAGCACTGACCTCTCTGACCTCTGAATACTGGCTTTCACACAGATCCCACTGTGTAATCCTTTTTTCTCTGCTGGTGACTAATCTCCCTCCTCCCCCTCCCTTCTCCATAGATTACACAGGGCCTGACTGATGTAAACTAGTCAAGATTTCCTGATAATGATCAGTGAATGAGAGAGGAGGGAATGGGGGGGGGGGGGGGGGCTGGGGAAAGTCTTTTTGAATGCAGATAATGGCATGGTCTGCATAGCAGGGTCTACAGCCCTTTACTCCGACCCAGGAAGTCTCCCTCACCTGCCAAATCATAGCAGATCCACTTCAGGTTGGGGTTTGCATCAGGGGACAGGACTGTGGAGGTGATCTCTTCTTGGCTCTAACCCCTCTCTCCCCGCACAGAGTGCTGGTATACTGTGCCCACATATGTCCTGGTCATTACTTCATGATATGGTTTGATCAAATTATATACCAACATCTTGCCATTGCCTGTTAAATGTGGCCGAGAGGCATTAGTGTCAGCCATAGGTGTGAGGTGCAGCAGCTCCTTTTCTTTTTGTCCGTATTCTACTACTGTAATATCCCTGCACTTACACTCAGCTATACACACTGCTGCTATAATGTACCTGCACTTACACTGAGCTATACACACTGCTGTTATAATGTGCCTGCACTTACACTCAGCTATACACACTGCTGCTATAATGTACCTGCACTTACACTGAGCTATACACACTGCTGTTATAATGTGCCTGCACTTACACTCAGCTATACACACTGCTGTTATAATGTGCCTGCACTTACACTGAGCTATACACACTGCTGTTATAATGTGCCTGCACTTACACTGAGCTATACACACTGCTGTTATAATGTGCCTGCACTTACATCAGCTATACACACTGCTGTATAGAGAAGTTTCTGTCTCTTACCTCCTGCATAGCTCTGTGATTCTCACTTCCTGATTGGCCCATGCTGAAAACACCCCCTTCTCTATTGCTGTCATGTGACCACACAGACCTCTGACAGCAGCCCTGCTTCTCTGTTCTAGTCTGTTGTACTACGCTACTGCATTATGGGGATCTGCATCTCCATTCTGTATCTACAACCTGCAGCTGTTTTTTTTTTTAGGTTTATGCACTTAGGCCCCGTTCCCACTGAGGAAAGGTAGCGGAATTCCGAGACGGAATTGTCCGCCGCAGAATGACGTTAGCCTCCCGCTCATAATGGGAGTCTATGGGAGGCGTGCGCTCCTGCTCTGTACGCGCTGAAGAATGAACAAGGAACGGGGCCTTACTGTACATTATACTCCACATGCTGATGTCTGTTGATTCACACGACCAGCTTTCTGTGTATTGTCCCCTGCCCTCCCCGATACGCAGCAATATCTTCGGCACTGCCGTGTTTGGGTCTGTGACATATGGAAGCCTCTCTCAACATGTGACTTAATTGGTTTGTCCTTGCTTCGCTGGAATTGGCCCACTAGCTGCCAGAATTAAGTTTCAGAAAAAAACAAAGAAAAAAAAAACCTGTGTCTCCCACACAGCAGGCTCTACGGAGAGAAGAGCAGCCAGACGGCAATAATAAAAGGGTTCTCAGTGTAAAACAAAACAGATTTACATTCCAAATCCCATAGAGAGCCAGTGCTGACACATGGTAGTGTTCCGCCAGCGTGCCCGAAAATGGGGCTATCCTGTAAGGTAGGGAGGCACGCCTTATGGATCCATCACCTAAAGAGTTAAAATGGGGCGTGTGGTTAGAACAGTAGAGCCGGAGTATAAATAATACATCTGTGACTATACATTGGTATTCAGCTTCTCCTTCTCCGCTTGATGCTTACCTGCTTTGTGGCATCGTTGTGATAGACAATTGATTGGTTTGTGTGCGGAATATTTAGTTGTACATTGCAGTTATGGGGAAAGGAGAAAATAGTACAGGGGTACGGAACCTTGGCTCTCCAGCTGTTGCAAAACTACAACTCCCATCATGTCTGGACAGCTAAAGCTTTGGCGAACTACCCCTTTAAGAAAGTTGTGTAAAAGGGATCCAGCATCCTCAGAATTATGGTCTTTGCTGTAGCTGATGTACCGTCCCTGGTGTAGCAAGCGGACAGTTTACAGTATGTGTAGCACATATATCATTTCAGGAGTGTAAAACTGATGGATGTTCTATATAAATGTTGGAGAAGACCCAGAAGGCAGCGTGATTTAGTGTGATTGGGATTTTTCTATATACCAGATTTATAAGGAGTAGTCGGAGTACATCAGGGAGGGGGGACATTTAGCTTTGGCTGTCCAGGCTTGATGAGAGTTGTAGTTTTGCAACTGCAACACTCACCATTCAAAACTTCAACTTTTAATCAAAATCTTCTTAAAGGAGAAGTCTGGCAAACATTTTTATTAATGTATTGTATTGCCCCCAAAAGTTATACAAATCCCCAATATACACTTATTACGGGAAATGCTTTTAAAGCGCTTTTGTCCCTGCACTTACTACTGCATCAAGGCTATACTTCCTAGATAAGATGGTGATGTCACTTCCTGGATAACATGGTGATGTCACGCCCCGTCTCCCAGAGCTGTGCGGGCTTTGGCTGCTGGAGAGGATGACGGCAGGGGGATGCTCAGTGTCCCTCCAGTGCCCTGTGTCCCTTAGTGTCCCCCTGCCATCATCCTCTCCAGCAGCCACAGCCCACACAGCTCTGGGAGTCGGGGCGTGACATCACCATGTTATCCAGGAAGTGACATCACCACGTTATCCAGGAAGTGACATCACCATGTTATCCAGGAAGTGACATCACCACGTTATCCAGGAAGTGACATCACCACGTTATCCAGGAAGTGACATCACCCTGTTATCCATGAAGTGACATCACCATGTTATCCAGGAAGTGACATCATAATTTTATCCAGGAAGTGACATCACCATGTTATCCAGGAAGTGAAGACTTGATGCAGTAGTAAGTGCAGGGAAAAAAGCACTTTATAACCATTTCCCATAATAAGTGTATATTGTTGATTTGCATAACTTTTTGGGGGCAACACAATACTTTAATAAAAATTTTCTCCGGAGTCCTCCTTTAAAAGCGCTATAGCAGGACTCGAAGGAGTTGGTGCCTTGCCTTATGCTTGTCCTGCTATGGTGCTTTTAAGAAGATTTTGAATAAAAGGTGAAGTTTTTAATGGTTAGTGCCCGCTACATCGCTCATCTCTTGATCGTTTGCTGTGTTTACACAGAACAATTATGGCTCAAATGCGATCGTTATTGCGAAAATTCAAACAATAATTGTTCCGTGTAAACGCAGCATGATGGTGCGTTTACACAGACAGATTTATCTGACAGATCTTTGAAGTCAAAGCAAGGAACAGACTATAAACAGGGATCAGGTCATAAAGGAAAGACTGGGATCTATCCTCTTTTCAAATCCATTCCTGGCTTTGGCTTCCTAAATCTGTCAGATAAATCTTTCTGTGTAAATGCACCCTTATGGTAGGTAGAGATAATTTAATTAACATTCAGGGCGGTGTGGTTGGGCCTGATGGTCTGTTCCCTGGAGGAAGGGCGGGACGGTATGGAGTCATAAGTGGATAAAATTTAGGGGTGGTGAGGAAGGGTTTCAGAGAGGACAGACTGGTTATTGGCAATGCTTCTCGCATTGGCGTTGGGGGTGGGGAAGGGCCTCAGTGTTAAGAACTCTGTAAAGTACGATTGTGACTATTGATGTATATTGAGGTATTGATGGCCGATGTCCCCACTAATGTTTAAGACAACTGATTTGAAAGAAAATATATTTTCACTGGAAAATCCCTTTAAGATAAATTGATGAATCCTGACTGCTTGGGATGCCTGGATCAATAAATCAAAAGATTGATTAGTCTCCTTTGGAGCAGATATCAAAACTAGGGAATCCAGCTATTCATCCACTATTTCCCATTGGGTCTGGACCAGGGAACAATGGCTCTCCAGCTGTTGCAAAACTACAACTCCCATGATGCCTGGACAGCCAACGGCTGTCCAGGCATCATGGGAGTTGTAGTTTTGCAACAGCTGGAAGCCAAGGTTCCCTACCCTGGCCATAAGGTCTGGATTCATTTACATAGTTGTTCTTTGAGTCCTTTTACAATATGTCGTCTTTTATATCCTTAATACTATATGACAACATACAGACGTCTGAATGGGCTCCACACGTGAATGAAATGTTTTACTATGTATTGCATTTATTTTTGCTCTCCCTCTGGCTTTTACATTGTACTCCAGGTGAATAAGATTGATCGGCATACCAAAACATGTCGGCCCTTTTTTTTTTTTTTCTTTATAGTCTATCTAGGCCCGGAACCGAGCGCATACAGATAGCACGCTGCTCCCACAACACTACCCTATAAATATTTAAATAGCAGTTCGGCTTTCACATCCAGTCATCAGTGACAAAGTATCAAGCTTTTAGACCTTTTGTTAACTTGCAATGTGAAATATGATTCTCCCAGTCTGCTTTTTTTTTTTTTTTTGCTATTTTTTTATGCCGAAGTTTATTCATAATTGTCTGAGGGCAACAAAGATAACTGATCGGAACAGATGCGATCCATTATGTGCGCATTCACTGGATGACGTGCAATTGCTCCATCAAAGATAATGACGGGATTATTATTAGGAGGGTTATTTAGTAGACATAGTGCGGAGCGCTTCTTGAGCAACAATATAGGGAAATGTTTGACTCCGGCAGATTTTTTTTTTTTTTACATTGGTGAAGTAGCAAACTTAATATAAATGGAACAGCTGGTGCTGAATAAAACTGCCTGTCATGTTGGATATGGAATTAAGGCAGATGTTATGCAGGAGGTCACTTTGTTTCAGATAACAGCCGGGAATCAGGCAGGCGGCCTCTTCATATCCCCGGCCCTCACCGACGTTTATAACCTCATATAATTACTGTACATTGGAGCAAGCGGGATGATCTGCGGCCTACATGGATTTATCAAACCTGGTGTAAAGTGAGACTGGCTCAGTTGCCCCTAGCAACCAATCAGATTCCACCTTTCATTTTCCAAAGAGTCTGTGAGGAATGAAAGGTGGAATCTGATTGGTTGCTAGGGTCGACTGAGCCAGTTTCACTTTACACCATGCTTGATAAATCTCCCCCGATCGTGTGAAGTGAAACTGGCTCAGTTGCCCCTAGCAACCAATCAGATTCCACCTTTCATTCCTCACAGACTCTTTCTAATGCTGCGTTTGCACGAAGCAATAATTCGCCCGATCATACGATTAATGATGTCGGAGTAACGTTTTTTTTCTTCATAACGATCAGCGTTTAGACGGTACGATATATCGTGAGGAAAATTCGTTTTGCGATCGCTTAAGCCTATCTCGCACATAGGAAAAATGGGTGAACGACTGTTTACATGGAATGATATGCGATTTTTTTGCGAACAACGATTTTAGAACATGTTGTAAGATCAAAATGAACGATTTCTCGTTCGTCATTTGATCAAGTCTTTCCATACTTTCGTACTGCAGGAAGTGATGTATTCTCTCCAGTCTGACACAGTGCTCTCTGCTGCCACCTCTGTTAAGAAGGGTCCATGGAGTCTCAGTTACGAGTCTCAAAACACGGGAATAGCCAGATATCTCTCCAGGGAAGGGCAACCCTGGTGTTTCCCTATTTATGTTCCAATACTCGCAACCGAGTGGGACTTAAGGGGCTACGTATCAGGGTGGTTTGGTGTACTCCCCACTGGGAGGCACCCCTTTGGCAATAGGCTTCCCTCCCCTGGAGGGATATCTGGCTATTCCCGTGTTTTGAGACTCGTAACTGAGACTCCACGGACCCTTCTTTTGCATATTTAAATTTATAGGGGCCAATGCATCAGTGGAGACTCTTTAGTGAGTACTCCAATTGATTTTTTTTGTCTCTGGTCTTCCTGAGTTCAGCGATTGCTGTGTTTTGTTCACCTCTGTTAAGAGCAGCAACAGGTTTAGAAAACCTTTCCTGCTATGGACAGAGGTGGCAGCAGAGAGCAGTGTGTCATACTAGAAAGAATACAGACTTCCCGCAGGACATACAGCAGCTGATAAGTATGGGGAAGATTTTTTTTTTTTTTTTTTTTAAATAGAAGTAAATTACAAATCTATATAATTTTCTGAAACCAGCTGATTTGAAAGATTTTTGTGTGTCAGAGAACCCCTTTAAGGCCATGTTCACACACTATATTTTAGCAATAAAAATGGCAGTCGCTGCAGGTGGCAACCGCGGCTGATGTTTATGAGAACTGCTTAATTGCACAGCAGCGAATGAAACAACAGCAATAGTGTATGGTATGATGATAAAGGTACAGGAGGAGGATGAAGGGGGAAGTAGTATGATGGTGGAGGGGCAGGAGGATGAGAGGGGTAGAACTATGATGATGGAAGGGCAGGAGTATGAAGGGGTACTACTATGATGATGGAGGGAGAAGGAGGATTAGAGGGGTAGTACTATTATGATGGAAGGGCAGGAGGATGAAGGGGGTAGTAGTATGATGGAGGGGCAGGAGGATGATGAAGGGGTAGTAATATGATGATGGAGGGGCAGGAGGATGAAGGGGGTAGTAGTATGATGATATGGGGTGCAGCTGCATCATATGGGTACAAACTACCAGTATGTACAGTCAGAAAGTAAAGTGCTATCTCTGAGTCTCAGCCTGCTCTGAGTGGGGTGTGTAATATACTAGGGACCTGAAACTGGGGTGCGTAATATACTGGGGACCTAATACTGGGGTGTGTTATATACTGGGGACCTAATACTGGGGTGTGTTATATACTGGGGACCTAATACTGGGGTGTGTTATATACTGGGGACCTAATACTGGGGTGTGTAATATACTGGGGACCTAATACTGGGGTGTGTAATATACTGGGGACCTAATACTGGGGTGTGTAATATACTGGGGACCTAATACTGGGGTGTGTAATATACTGGGGACCTAATACTGGGGTTTGTTATATACTGGGGACCTAATACTGGGGTGTGTTATATACTGGGGACCTAATACTGGGGTGTGTAATATACTGGGGACCTAATACTGGGGTGTGTAATATACTAGGGACCTGAAATTGGGGTGCGTTATATACTGGGGACCTAATACTGGGGGGTGTAATATACTGGGGACCTAATACTGGGGTGTGTAATATACTGGGGACCTAATACTGGGGTGTGTAATATACTGGGGACCTAATACTGGGGTGTGTAATATACTAGGGACCTGAAATTGGGGTGAGTTATATACTGGGGACCTAATACTGGGGTGTGTAATATACTGGGGACCTAATACTGGGGTGTGTAATATACTGGGGACCTAATACTGGGGTGTGTAATGCTTCTTTTGTGTTGTTCTGACTGTAAATTCTAACTGAAAATTTTGAACACACTCCCATGATAGGCCACACCCCACCGAGACCACACCCACAATAAGCAACACCCCTTTTTACCACTAAAGTGTCCCTGGAAAAAAAATTAAAATGTTGGCAACTATGCATCATATGGCATTAATGTCAGTTGCAGCACTGACATCTGTTGTATTGGTGGTGTGAACGTGCTCTAAGGATATCAGCCTGATACAGGTTTTCATTGTTTAATGCAGGGATGGGGAACCTTTGGCCCTCCAGCTGTTGCAAAACTAAAATTCCCATCATTCCTTTGCTTTGGCTGTCCAAGCATGATGGGAATTGTAGTTTTGCAACAGCTGGAAGGCTGAAGGTTCCCCATCCTGGTTTAATGGCTCTTACTATGTTGTCCTGCTCTGAAGACCAGTAATGAAGACCTCAGCCATATGATGGGCACAATAGTGAGACGCTGTAGTATTCCGGATGCCTGAGCTTTGAGCCTGCGCCCGGTCCTGCTCCCTGCACACTGCCAGGGATTTAGTTACATGTCGAGATAATATTAAACAGCCAAGCTGCCGTACACGGGGTTATGAATAAATAAAAGACACCATCACAGGGCTCGGGGAAGGGAACAGGCCTCGTGCCTGAGCAAAGCTGCAGTAAACACAAGGTGCATAAAAGAAGAGGATCAATAATAAAACTGCAGTAAATAGGGGGATGTCAGAATACTTTATAGGCTGTTAAAGAATAACATAGAAGATTTATGGACTCGATTTACAGACAGCAGCTCGGGATTGTTTAGAGCAGCATACTGTCTTATCATACACTATAGTTTTATGTTATCCTTGGATTATGAAAGGAAAACTGCCGTCACAACACGAGCATACATTTACACCGGTAATAAGAAGAGAAATATATTAAAGGGAAAGTGTCACCTAAATTTTCTTTTACTGATTAGAGTCAGATACTAAAAATTGTTATTTTATTCTAATCTGTTTCTATTGTCTGGCTTTCATTTTTTTTAATTCACTATTTTGTACATTGTTATCGGGATTGCCATATTGCCTGGACTGTTCTTAACAGCATTTAGTGACACACTTTACCGCAAGCCTCATGGACATAGACGACAATAGACAGATTCTGTCCCCTTTAGATGAATGTGAAGCATTACTGAGCGCAGTCTGTGACCTGTGAAGTGGTCATTCCACAGGAAGCTGCTATTGTCTCCTCTATCTGCCGGTGTCACATGATGCTGCAATGTTGCACATATCGCTTTACAGCAGCCTCCTCTTATCTCTACAGATGGAATAGTAAGTCTCAGCTTAGTTTTATCTCCAGTGGTGAGAGTGCAATGGAAGATCCCAGGATTATTTTATAATATAGATAAAAAAAATGGAAAACTAGAAAAAATAGCACCCAATATTCTTAAAATATATGTTTAACATAAAAACATTATATATACAATAAGTCATTTGGTCTTACGTATCTCATTTTTATCTTGAGTTCCACTGAAGTAAATGGAGCTTAAAGGGGTTATCCAGCGCTAGAAAAGCATGGCCACTTTCCCCCCTACTGTTGTCTCCAGTTCAGGTGCGGTTTGCAGTTAAGCTCCATTTACTTCAATGGAACTGAGTTTCAAAACCCCACCCAAACTGGAGACAACAGTAGGGGGAAAGTGGCCATGTTTTTGTAGCGCTGGATAACCCCTTTAATTGTAAACCACACCTGAACTGGAGACAAGAGAGGGGGAAAAGTGGCCATGTTTTTGTAGCGCTGGATTACCCCTTTAACTGTATTGAATCGGCAGCTGTAGACTGTTCTCAGTCCTAAAGTGCGTAATGCTGCTATCTGTATAAAGTAATTTAGTAAAGGGGAATAAAAATAACGAAAGATGCGGATATTACAAAAAATTACTCCGCCTGTGATATATTCTCACATTAAAATTTATATAAAGTTTATGAAAATAAGAAACTTGAAAAATCATTCCCCGTTCCCTCACAAATCCTTCATGTAAAATTATCCTCAGTGTTAAAAATTGACCAGTTATAAGAATTACTTAAAGGGGTAGCTGCATCCAAGCTTACGCCAAATAGAGAGGTGGCATGCTTGACTGTTTTTGTAATAACCATAGACCTTCGATGTACAGGGTGTTTTCTATTCCTTTCTGGTTGCAGTCAGCACTCGCCAACAGGTCCCTGGTTAGGACTTGCACATACCTGTGGGTATGCTATATGTATCTAAGATGGGAAAATCCCTTCAAATTAGGAGTTGAACACTAAGTATTACCAGTATTACCCCTTTTAGTAGTCTCTTTAGTCAGAGTTATATGGTTGGTCACATGTTTGAGCAATTTCCAATTGTTTGTGAAACAATGAAGCCAGAACCCTTTGTTTTGTAAATACAATTATTTGACCTCATGTAAATATGTTCTGTTCTTTCCCGCCAGCAGTTGAGAAATGATCTCCAGTGCCTACCACCATCCGTGCAACACAGAACCTACAACGAGATCCGTCTCCTAGAAGAGAAAAGCCGCTCATTCAAATCTGATGTCACTTCAGTATCTCCAGAAAAGGTGCAGTGGAGCTTTCTAGTAAGTTTCCTATTCTTCTGGTTAACTAGCTGGTTTATTCCTATCTTTGGTTTGGGGCTTAAAGGAGAAGTCCAGTGTCTGTTTTTTTTGTTTGTTTTTTTCCCAAAAGAGCTGGGGAGGAGGTGGCTGAACATAACATGCACCTACCTCCCTGGCTCCAGCGCTGGGGTCTGCGTTCCTACGCGCCGGTTCCCAGTCCCCAGGCCACTTCCTGGACTGAGCGGGGACCCGGGTTGTGACTTGTCAGGCCCGCTCAGCCAGTTATGACCCTGGTCCCGGCTCAGACCAGGAAGCAGCTGGGGGACCAAAAACTGGAACGGAGGACAGCAGACCCCAGCGCTGTAGCCGAGGATGTAGGTGCATATTGTTATATTTAGCCACCTCCTTCCCGGCTCTTTTGATAAAAAAAAAACAACAAAAAACAAAACAAAAGACAGGCATCGGACTTCTCCTTTAGTTCTAACTTTGTAAGAGCGGCTTCTCTTTTGGATGACATTAACTATGCAGTTGCAAATGAACAGAATAAGGGGTCATTCACACGTTCCATGACGTACAGACCCTATGGAGCGTGAAGCTTTGCAGTGGAATAACAGACCTCCCGGCATCTTGTATCAGTATGATGCCGGGAGACCCGAAAGTGTTAAGATCTGACACAGCTGTGCGGCTGTGTCCTGTAATCTCGAGTTATAGCCAGGTATGGCAAGTCAACCAATCTGACTGATGAGCTCTATAGACTGTAATGGATATTGTCAGATGAGGCAGCCAGCCTTGGAGTAAAGGATGATGATAGGGAGGGCAGGATTTGGGAACTTCCTAGTTTAGTGTTGTATGTGCGCTCTTTTGTGTAGCTATGTGTTGTGACATTGAAAAAAAAGCATAAACCACAACCCTTGCATTAATTAAAGGGGCTTTTTTTTAGGTGAGGAGCTTCTCCTATAGGTTCCCCTTGCTTAATAATAAAGGCATTTTTCATAATGAAGCTTCCTAACTGTATTCTGTATAGGTAGCATTAGTAGTGTAGTCCATGTATAATGTGAACATGGAAGAAGTTGAATTTGTCCTCATCACGTGAAGATATTCTAATACCATCTATGTTTCCATTGTACAATAATGATGACACTGAGTATACATCAAGACAGGCTGTAATAGTCAGTGTTAAAAAGTGTCTGTCGTTATAACTTTTAAAATCTAAATCAACAGTAGGTGTGATATAAAGCAAGTTTGCAATTTACAATATTTCTGTTGTTATCATGCTGTAAAACAAAGCTTAACTTACCAGAAATCCAGGTCCAGTCTCCTGCAGGCAGATTTTCTGACTTGTGCTGACATAGGGTGCCTTCACACGGAACGGATCCGCAGCGGATCTCACACTGCGGTTTTGCAGAGAAATCCGCTGTGGATCCATGTAGTGTGAAGGTCTATGAGTTACATATCCGCAGCGGCATTTTCATTCCACTTCGGATATGTGACCCGGCCACTTTAACATCACCCCCCCCCCCATGGCAATAACAGGAGGCCCAGATTAGGAGAATTTCACATTTATAAACCAGTCTCTGTGTATTTATGGATCTGCCAGGCAGCAACAAGGAATATTTATCACACAGTACACACTTGTGTACTCTCAGAACACCTCCACAGTTACACTGTTTTCTACATAATATTATTATATTACAGAGTTGCCGTCTCTTCTTAACGTCTCTACGTAAATTGTAGACTTCACTGTCTACCAATAATAATTTACCTAATTTACCGTAAAACATTGTTTTTGGATGTTTTTGGCTACCCAACTGTCAGGGGACTCTTTTTCTCGAGGTCTTCCAGAAAATGTTGTTGCCATGAAGGCTAAAATATGAAAACGTAATTAATATAATCCACGTTCAATTTTCCTCATCTTCTGCGGCTGCCCGGTGATCTTTACATTGTCCGGGTGACTCATAGAAGAGAGAGGTGGTCTGCTGCCACCGTTCCTATTGCACACAGCAATGGCTAGCCGACCGTCGCTATCGTTATCGTGATGTTGGTTCATGTTTTAAAACAATAATTAGCCGACATTGTGCATGTCAGCTGAATGTTGCCTTTCAGCTATTACACAAAGCGATTATCATCCGGAACGGCCAGTAATCGTCCGAGTATGGCCCATAATCGTTTTGTATAATAGTACGCTTAGTTTTTGGCGCAGGAGACGCCAAAGAAGAAGACATGTCTCTTACCTTCATTCTCTGTGGCGTTCTGATGCAGTTATTCGTTTGCTCCCCACCCCCATAGCGCCGATCCGCCCCGGCTGGCCTTACCCTTTCTAATGATAATCAATGGACCTGCCCATATCGTCAATATGTGGGCAGGGCAGTGCTCCTAATGGCCTTACTGGATTGTGGAGCAAACGACTAACCTCACCAGAACAGCGCAGAGGATGAAGGTAAGAGACATACCTTCATCCTCAGTGTCTCCTGCACAATAGGGACATATCAGAAGGTTAGCTTCATCTTATCTGCTGATAGTTCCCCTTTAAAGGGCTGATGGCTGGGGCTGGCCCCGGCTACCATGCACTGCACATACCATGCAGACAGTTTCCGGATGCACAGCCGGATCTGTTAGGAATTCCATATGCCCCCATAGGGTTCTATGGGGCATCCGTGCCGGAATTCTAGACAATTATAGGACACGTCTAATAATTTTGCACCTATTTTCCAGCGCGGACACCTTTCAGAAAAAAAAATCAGAAAAGTCAGAAAATCTACCCGGATTTCTTATCAGGATTTTCCTGACATGTGATTCAATGGAACTGAACAATAACACATGAAACTTACAAGGAAGTGAATAGGTTTTATAGTCACTTTAAGAAGTTTGTTTTTCTCTTAGAAGTCTTTGAAATACAGCCGATCAGCCCCTTGACCTGAATTACTATATGCCTGTAAGCAAAGAACCTCATGGCAAACCTGATTAAGTCATTAAATGTCAGACCAGCAGGGCCCGTAAATGAATTCCTAATCTGAAGGCCCAATCTACACAATGAAATTTCCGCCAGGAGGTCTGCTCTGTACGAGAAAAAAAGAAGCAATTACATTCCCTAACTGAATAGACTCTAATATGGCCCTATACTGGCTGACCAGCATTGTCTACATCAAATTAATCTCATTAATGAGGGCCATTTGATTTGGCTACAGACATGTCCCCTAATTTATTGGAGTCTCGTGTATTAAATAGAATTCACCATGGTAGAGGTAGTAAGGCTTCCCTGATCCTTTTTGTTCAGCACTAGAGGTACTGGACAGCTCCCGCCAAGTCGAGACTTTCACCGCATACAAAATTCATAAATCATACACTGCCCTCAGCCCCGAACAATGGACTTTATCCCCCGCATTACCAAGGAGTTGCACAACTGTATCAGAAACCTGAGCGAGAGAGCAGAATTAATGATTTCAGCACTGAAGTCTCTAAAGAGAACTGGAAAACATGCACTGCTGGTAGATCGCGAGGTCTGGAGGTGGCCGCCACTGACATAAATCATTAGGAAAAGGCCAATTGCAAAGATAAACAACATATTAAAGGGAAACATCTAACCCACCAATATCTCACTATATATAGTACACAGGACGCTAAAGATGAAGGTAGGTAGGTTTCTTAACTTCATCCTCTGCATCCTCCTAGTTTTTGTGCAGTTTGTACAGTAACACTTTGGTATTCTAACAAAATTTCCCCCCGAAGTTTTGTTCAGTGCTCAAACATTGTTCTGTATCCAAACAAAATCAGGGGGGATACCCGACAGCTGAACTATTGGTCAGATGACGGTAATTGAGGTGTTCGGACTCCAAGGCTCACAGGAGCGGGGATTCCTGTCATAATGACGGAAATCCCTGCACTAAACTGTGCAGAAGCTCAGGTCACCCCTAATTATTATTATTATTACTATTTATTTATAAAACCCCCTTGATTCCAGAGTGCTATTCAGGCGATAAGGGTTAAAGAGAACCAATCACGGCCGATTATTATTATTATTTTTTTTTAATTCCTCCATTTAATTAAATTTTCTTTTTAAACAATTTTTGTAAATACAATTTATTAATTTTGCAGCCCCGTTTTTGATTTATTAAAATTTTCCTTCACTGTCACGCACTGGCTGTTTTTAAAACAGTCGGCACTTGACTGGAAACTCCCGGCATGCACAACGGCGGGAAGGGCTCCCATGTCAATACAGCGCGATATCCCTGTGTATGTCTGCTGTCCTAACTGACCCTATTAGTTTATTCCTGAAGATACAGACTGCCTTTGCAGTCTGTATCTCATACTTTACCTAATCTTTTCTAGCGGTGTAGTGTGGCCGGATTCAGCCATCTTTATGACGTCACTGCAAAGGCGATCTGTATCTTCAGGAATAGACTTAGGGGGAGATATGCTTCTATAACAGGGACGGTTAAATTCAGATGATCTGAGCGGGACCGTAGACGCAGCCTCACTGCAGCTGCGCCGCCGAGCAGGTACTGTATGCTCTCGGCGGTGGGCTGCAGGATTCGGCCGGGTATGGGGGATGCGGGCGGCGGCGGGCTGCTGGATGTGGATGGGGATGGGGGGGATGCAGCCGGGGATGCGGGATGGGGGATGCGGCGGTGGGGCTGCGGACAGCGGGGGGTTAAAGCACATATTCACACATGTCAATCCCGCTGCGAGTATGTGCTATCATAGGGGTGAATGATACTGGATCCGCAGCTGATCTCGCTGCGAATCCGCAGGAGTGAGATCCACTGCGGGTCCGGTAGGTGTGAAGGCACCCTTAACTTTTATGAATAGACTTTTATGGTTGACATTTCTATCAGCAAAGACTTCAGATTGTGAAGCAGTAAACATCTAAAGTTCGCCAGGCTTAACAGAACCACAGTGGAATGAGTGATGGCAAGTGACCCAGTCGCTTTGTCCTGTCTTGACCTTGTGTGCAGTTTATCAATCACGAGATCAACACAGCAGCGAAGTGTCACTGTGGCCGGCAGTCGTATCTCATGTGAAACGCGGCTCCTACTCTGTCCTCAGCCTCTAAACTTGAATTGCAGGGTAGTATAACCTTATGTGCCTTCTATTATAATAATTATAAAAATATCAGCATCCACTATAATGTTACAAAAGTTACAAAATAATGTAAAATGTTACAAAGGATGGTAAATAAAATGACTGCAAGACTAAAGAATCTAAAGAGAATCTATATTCTAATCACATTCTTGTATGTCTGTAGTCTTTGACACTATGGAGGAGATTTATCAAGCAGCCTATGGGTCCTTTTACACGGACCGACATGGGGCAGGGGAAGAGCCCAAATGAGTACCGATCAGTGCTCATTTGCAGTGCCTTTACACGGCACAATTAATTAAGGGGCCGGGCCACACAAACAATCCTTGTATTGTTCGTGCAGCCATAGTAACTGACAGCACAGATATGCGTATATTCGTGCTGTCACTTTCCAGATCACACATGCAGTGCATACTTACCATCAGCACTGCTGTGTGATCCAGCACTGTCAGCTCCTGTCTTGCTACCGCTGTAACTAACAGGTCGCTGCCTCACCTCCTCCAGAATGATTGACAGCTGAAGGAGGCAGGGTGGCAGCCTGAAGACACATTGGTGGCGGCAAAGCAGGAGCTGACAGTGCCGGATCACACAGCAGTGCTGATGGTAAGTATGCACTGCATGTGTGATCTGGAAACTGAATGTATGCACATCCAAGCTGTCAGTTTCCCTTTGGTATTGGCTGCACGACCCCCAGTTTATACAGGACGATAGTAATAGTTATCGGCCACAGGAACATTTTTTGTAACGCTTTCCCTATATATTGTTGTTATTTTATATCTTAAACAATTATGTGCAGACATTTTGAACCCCCTGTACTAAAATTTTGATCTAAAAGGTTCCTAATATTATGTAGTATAATATCAGCCCACAAGTCACCAGAATATTAGGTGAGAGAGAGGCGCACTGCTCTATGCTACAGCTACCCAAAAGAAACAATGCTTAGAGGGGTTTTAAAACATTGGGGTCAAATTCTCCGTGATGCTAAAAGAAAACAACAAAAAACATATATGTAATATACTGGCTGGCTATTTTGTGCACCCTTCCCTTGGATCTGGGACCAGTCTCATTTCTCATACCTTGTTGTCATAGTGGCACAGTTGTGCCATGGAGAAGTGACTACTACAGATGAGCGCAATTTGAGCATGAGCCTGATCATTTAGCATGTATTGTGAAGTTTTGCTCGTTTTTTGCTGGATACATTGTGGAGTTGTGCTTGTTTTTTTGCTGGATACATTGTGGAGTTGTACCCATATTTTGCTGGATACAATGTGGAGCTGTGCCCATGTTTTGCTGCATGCATCATGGAGTTGTCCCCATATTTTGCTGGATGCATTGTGGAGTTGTGCCCATCCTTTGATATCCAGAAGAAGTATTGTGGAGTTGTGCCCATCTTTTGCTGGATACATTGTGGAGTTGTGCCCATCTTTTGCTGGATACATTGTGGAGTTGTAACCACCTTTTGCTGGATACATTGTGGAGTTGTGCCCATCCATTGATGTCCGGTTGTGCTCATCTCTAACAGTGCCTATATAATCATAAATTCTCGATAGTGACATCTGCAAAGGCTTTTTTTTCACATTATGATTTTGTAATACTTTTTTGAAGAGATTGTCCAGTTTTCAAAATCCATTTTCACATACCCTATAAGTACACAATGGGGGAGAGTTACAAACCTCCGCCCATGGCTACGCCACCGAGAGAGCGCAGATAGTTAAATTCTCGGTGGCATATGCCTGCCATATCCCCCACTAGCCTAATGGGAGAGCAGAGGAGCGTGGGAAGGTGGGGAGGAGGTTAGGCCTACTCCTGGGCCTGATTTACTATGGTTTACACCTGCTTGCTGGCATAAGTTATGGCAGAAATCTACTCCTGCTAAGGAGCCCACAGTACGTAGGCCCAGGTCAGGCACGAGTCTTAGTGAGTCCGGCGGAGTAATGGGGGACAGGGCCTAAAACTGGCATACTCATACACTGGTCTTCATAAATGTCCCCCAATAAGTTAGTGGTGGTCCCTTGTTTAGAACCATCATCTCTTAGCCAAGTGGAAAGAGAGAGCGTCACTCCATCTGGAGGACCTGTTCTGTGCAGTATTACACCGCCAACCCCAACTGCCAACTTGTCTGCTTACTTCCAGAAACAGCACGACTCTTGTCCTCAGTTAAAGTGGAAGGAACTGAATTGTAATACCACGCACAACCTGCCGACTGGGGTGGCGCTGTTTTTGAAAGAAAATTGCTTCCCCCCCCCCCCCCTTATTCTGAATAACCCCTTTAATTTCTCCTGTTCTGGTGCTACAGGGAAATTGAACCCTTCCAGGTTTACCCACAGATTATAACAAAGAGTTACCTTATCATATACAGCCTATATGTAGATATACAGCTAGATCTACCAATAGTTTCCTTCCATAACTTGCCTGTCATGTGTATAAGCCCAGAAGAAAAAGATAGACCAGGAAAAGGAAGAAATCTCTCTTGGATCAATTATTAATTTAGTGAATTCATTACCTTCTTAAACAAAACTGGGAGCATTGTTGATGTTTTTCTGCCGGCTCTATTATTCATGCCTGGCTGGATGCTCGCTTATTGTTAGTAATTCATATCTTCTATAGATGAAGGATGGAACATTGGAGATTCATGGAGTCTTATTAACTGGGTAATGAGTTTAGACTTTTCGGTGGAGTTGAAACATTTTTAAATCCATATACATCAATGGAACGAAATTGGTGAAGATAAAGGGACCTACAGTGTATTTGTAATGGTTTATTATAGGCTGCAAAAAACGACATTGTTTTATATCAAATAATTCTCAGACATGGTAGCACATCCATATACTTATCACTGATCTCAGCACTATATACTACTAACATCTGGAGTTAGTTATAGCTTTATCAACGTGCATAAGCCCACACATTGCGTCAAGGTTCCTGATTCGTGTGGGTCCCTAACCAAAAAAAAGGACAGCCCTATGTGGCAACCACTATTGCAACAACAACAGTGGCAGAGGGAGGGGCGAGCCGGCGCCTAGCAGTTCCAATGCTGCCAGACATAGCCCCCCTGGGCTCTGGGTCACCCCACCCCTAGACACAGCATCGCCACAGCAATGGCCGCCAATGGAACCACACCACACAGAGCTAAAACAGAATGGAATAAACCTGAAGCCCCTATTACACGGGCCGATGCAGAGGAGCAAACGAGCGATGTCACCTCTCACTTGCTTCTCCTTCCCCACTTGCTGCTAGTACTATTACATGCATCGGCAGCAAGCAGGTAAGAGCCGGGGTAATGCGGGGAGCTGCGGGGGGGATGCCCATAGAAGATAGCAGCAGTCTGCTGCCGCCGCTCCTATTCCACGGAGCCACAACAGCAGATCGTTGCTATCTTAGTCATTTGTCTTTCAACATGTTGAAAGACAACAACAGACAACCATCAGCCAACATCGTTCATGTCAGCTGGTCGTTGTCTTCTATTACATGAGACGATTATCGGCCGTGATGGCCGATAATCGTTTTGTGTAGTAGGGCCTTTACCTTGTGCTTTCAGCCAGGAGGCTGAAGGAAGCCCGATGTAGGTGCTATGAAGGAGATTTATCAAACATGGTGTAAAGTGAAACTGGCTTAGTTGCCCCTAGCAACCAATCAGATTCCACCTTACATTCCTCACAGACTATTTGAAAAATGAAAGGTGGAATCTGATTGGTTGCCGGGGGCAACTAAGACAATCCTACTTTACACCAGTTTGATAAATCTCCCCCTATATATGTATTCTAATTAGAACCACCTAGGTGGGGGCGGAGTGCGAGACCAAGGAGAAAAACTAAAAGAGAGGGCAGAATATATCAAATAATTCTCTGGAGAAAAAACAGACATGGTTGCACATATATATACTTATCACTAGAGATGAGCAAACCTCGAGCGTGCTAGAGTCCATCCGAACCCGAACTTTCGGCATTTGATTAGCGGTGGCTGCTGAACTTGGATAAAGCCCTAAGGCTATGTGGAAATCATGGATATAGTCATTGGCTGTATCCACGTTTTCCAGACAACATTAGAGCTTTATCCAAGTTCAGCAGCCCCCGCTAATCAAATGCCGAACGTTCGGGTTCGAATGGACTCGAACCTAAACTCTGTTCGCTCATCTCTACTTATCACTGATTGCTCTGCTTCTCAGCGCTATATATTACTAACATCAGGAGTTAGTCAAATTTTAACCAAAGTAAATAACATCAGGAGTTAGTCAAATTTTAACCAAAGTTAGTAGTATATAGTGCTGAGAAGCAGAGTGATCAGTGATAAGTATATGGATGTGCTACCATGTCTGTTTTTTTTTTTCCAGAGAACTACATTATTTTATATGTATGTGCTCATCATACAAATAAATATATACCATACATTTTTTTTATGTATGGTCCTGTCTCTTAGCTAACAGCTTACTTGCTATTGCCTTTATACACTGATCAGTTACAACAATAACCCCCCCCCCATGTCCCCTTATAATGTAGATGCTTTTATTCAAAATGCATATAGTCCTCTTAAAGGGGTATTCCCATCTTAGGATCTATTTACATCCCTTTGCTCTCATTTCCAGTTTTCTGTTCTGTCATTGGAAAAGATAACCCCAAAACTTCTGATCTGTGGCATAGTCACTGTCTGTGTCTGGTGGATCTTACTGACTTATAATGGGGTCCAGCAGTGTTTACTTCCTTTATTCTCAGGGTTAGTGGTGGTCCTAGAAGTTAGACCTCCATCAGACGTAAAATCATGACTAATCCTAGCTATATACCATCACTTTAAAAGATGGGAATCACTGTTTACTGCATTTCCCTCATCCACATACAACTAGAGATGAGCGAACCTGGAGCGTGCTGGAGTCCATCTGAACCAGAACTTTCGGCATTTGATTAGCGGTGGCTGCTGAAGTTGGATAAAGCCCTAAGGCTATGTGGAAATCATGGATATAGTCATTGGCTGTATCCATGTTTTCCAGACAACCTTAGAGCTTTATCCAACTTCAGCAGCCCCAGCTAATCAAATGCCGAACGATCGGGTTCATATGGACTCGAGCATGCTTGAGGTTCGCTCATCTCTACATATAATGTGTATGTTCTGTAATTTCATGTCTGGTGTCATACATATGTGGTTCTCTATTGTATCAGTATATATTGTATTGTATGTCACATGAAAACCCTGCAGTATAGCAAATGCTATAGTAGAAAATATGTCCCATGTTTTTCTGCCTATTGTTCCTATTGCTTCTACTTCATTATAAGACGCAGATCTGCTTGCCTAAGAAACATACATCTTTTATGTGAATTCAGTGGTGGAAAATCTCTGCGTAAATGCTGTAAAGCCTTGAGGAATGCAGCAATCGGCAGATTTAAAGAGACAAAACACTTTTTATAAACTGCCCCCTATGGATGATTCTGTAAGAACCTGAGATAGTAAAAGAGAAACAGATCGCTGATCTCAGGGAGACCAGCCAAACGATAAAACTGCCGGCTGCTAGTAAAAGCGCTCAATGCAGTGAAATCCTAGGTGCATTGCCCCCTGGGAAACTTGAATATGCAAAAGAAGAGCCCTAGAGCCTCATTGAAGAGTCTTAAAACACAGGACTAGCCAGTTATCTCTCCGGGAAGGACCCAGCCAAGAGGCAGCTCCTGTAAGAAAACCACCATATTAAGTGGCCCTTTAAGTCAATGTAATGACAAGGGAAAAACCAAGGCCAGGTATCCATCCACATACAGCTGTTTCGGGGTGTTGCCCCTCATCAGTGTGGAGCAGGATTGAGAGCCATAAGAGAAACAGATCACTGAAATAGTGGATCCACTGGCCCACCGTAAGCGATGGTATAAGTCGGACCCGTGAGCAGAGTCTAAAGGGGCCACTGGTCTTCACCAGAGCCCACCACAACACCCAGGCCGCTACCTCTAGCACGACTTGCTTGCGGAGGCGGCCAAGGTGTAGCGTAGGATGGACTTGTAGTCAAGGACAATTAGGAAGGTCAGGACTGCCGACAGGCAAAGTAAAGAGATGGCAGTGAAGAGGTCTGTTATACGGACGGGAAACGAGCTTTAAAGAGCGCTTTTTCAATAGGCTATGGGCACTAAAGATCAGGCAGGGAAGACAGAAAGAGATAAGAATATATATAGGGTCAGCGACCGGCAATACCCAATTACTAGTACTCCGGCCCTATAGATTTTCAGCGACGCACCTTAGGAGGTGGGCATGCACATGCCGGTTGGGAGATGCATAGCAGGGAGCGAGGAGAGGTGAGTGACGACATACAGGACACAATGTCACCCACAGGTGACAGGGCGGGAGAGCTGAGGACATGGGCACTACGTCATTTGGAATCAAGGGACTAAAAAATGGTGTAGGAACATAACCTAAGGCTGTTTTCATGGTGTGCTATGGAGATATATGTCTTGTGAAATCTATTATATATACACGCCCATGTTAAAAAAAATAAAAAACAGCCAAAAATTCTAATGAGAATTGATCCAATCCAGTGAATGCAACATGTGAAGAAACCTCTGTGGACCGGTCTATGGGAAGCTTACTGTTAGTCACCATCTGCTGCTTTGACCACAGATGGTTCAAGGGAATTAAAAAGTTATTGATTGACTCTTTATTCTTTCCTGGACCACCTGGACCACCCATCGTGTCATGGACCTTAAGCTGAATTTTAACAATTGGAAAGTACAGTATGAGCACTAGCATATGTTTTGTTCTCAGGAGCCTAGTGCAAACTCTATGACAGGGCCCCTAAACCTGCCATGGGACGCTTATAATACTGATGTCTTCTTATACGTTAGTCTTTGGTACAACTATTACTTCTGTAGCCCCTATAGCAAAGCTCTGTTTTATTTAAGGTAAGCTCTAATTTAGTTCTAATTTATGGGCCTTATTACACAGCTTGATGTATATGGAAAATAATAAACACTATACTTACCTGTCCATGCTCCCCGGTGTCCTCATTCCTGTTCCTCATTCAACGCAGCCACCGCTGGCACGTCTGAAGCCGTCTTTGTAGTGAAAGGGTGTTCAGTTAATGACTGGCCAAGATGAGAAAGTACTGTGGTTGCTGATTGGCGGAGCGACCTGTCACTGGAAGCTTCTGACATGCCAGCAATGGTTGAGATGAGCCAGGAAAAGGTGGACAACGGGGAGCGTGGACAGGTAAGTATAGTGTTTATTATTTTCTATATACTTTTCTCAGCCGCCGACAGTGTACCTCCTATTACACATAGCGATGCACGGTAGGCAGTTGCTGATTTTGCCATGTAATTGTTTGCCGAAATCATCATTTTGCCACAGCCTTTTCAGTGGATTCTTGGATGATAAACAGTCTATATGTATTTGGTGACAACATCGTCCTGTGTAAATCTAAGGTGTGCTCAAGTGTTTAAAAAAAAAGAAATGAGCAAAACTTGGTCTCGTCTGAACCAGAGTGTGCGGCATTTGATTACTAGTGGCTGAAGAAGTTGCATGCAGCCCAAGGGAGTCCTGGAAAACATGAATAAAGCCTATTGCTTGGCTGTATCCATGTTTTTCAGGTATCCTTAGGACTGCATCCAACTTCTGCAGCCACTAGTAATCAAACGCCGCACACTCTGGTTCAGACGAGACCAAACATGCCAGTTTGTTGTGTGTTGCTAAAACTTAAAAATTTCCCTGTTATTAACCATATGAATGCTGCCTATGTTAGGCTGGGTTCACACTGCATTTTTACTGTCTAATTACGTACATTAAAAGGAAATAAAAAGATGAAAAAGTGGAAGCTGCTGTGTGCCATACTGCTGAATCAGTTTTCCATTGACATTATAAGGCTATGTTTTTTAGGACAAGAGTGGCCGTTGTTAGCGAATAAAACTATGGGCGTTCTTGTCTTAATGGACTGTATTGAACTCTATGGGAACAGTGGCCGTTGTTCACACACAGTATTGAACAACACCGTTAATCGTTATGACCGCGGAAATAATCGACGTGTCAATTATTTTCGACTCCTAAAGTGCGAACAAAAGCCGCTGTTCACACTTTATTCACACAATGTATGGCCGTTCTGACGGCCGTACATTGCATAGAGTTCTATGGTGGTCCAAATAAAATAAAATGATATGCAGGAACATGTCAAACAGTGGCCTTTGTTTTTACTAAATTTGAACGTAGCCTAAAAAAAAAAAAAGACAGTTTTTTTTTTTACATACATAACCTTGTTGTTGATTTTTTTTTTTTTTTTTTATTTTAAAATTAAACATACAGAAAGAGTGAAAGGGATGGGGAAAATGCAGTGTGAACCCAGCCTTATATAACTTATGGGGCGTCTGCAGATCCTTCATGGACACGGAGAATGGTCAGCGTGTGGGGCGACAGTAGTCAGGCCGCGGCCAGTTCTTTCGGTGGGACGCCTCCTACCCGTGAGGGTTTTATAAGAGCTGCGCATTATCACGCAGAGATAAAATTATGCAAATTAAAGGGAAACTTGTAAAGTTTTGACACTTGAAATAAAGACGGCTTTGATGTTTGCTTACCGCCGCGAGCCATGCGAGACGCAAATGAGGCTCTAATTTAGGAGATAAAGGAGAAGCACACATGAAGGATTCGCTACGCTGAGGTTTTGTTTTATTTTACGGACATGTGCCTTTTGGTTTTAGAACAATTAAATGGAAAACGTCCGCTGTAGTCACAAAACTACAACTCCCACCATGCACCAAGACTTTAGGGCACAATGGGAGTTGTAGCTTAATGACAGCTAGAGGGCCGCAGGTTGGTGATCACTTATATAGGGCTGGTAGAAGTATATGGCGTTGCTGTTGGGAAACCGGATACAATTTCTATCTCTGCGGGTCCGGTTGTAAATGATCACATGTTATGCATGATAGCACCAGAAATAGAGGAGAAGATGTTCAGGGCAATCCTAGAAATCACTGGTTGCATTGGTATCATCAGTAATTTTTTTTTTTTTTTTAATTAGTATTTTGCTTCAATCTAAGTAGAGAGACTATAATACTTTGCCACTTTAGATCCAGTAAGGCTGGATTCACACTGCGTTTTTGCAGTCCGTTTAACATATCCATTTTTAAATGGTTACTTAACACTAGAAAACGGCGGCCGTTCTATTCAGCCTGGGCGGCATTGTATTGAAATTAATGCAATGTCGCTAGTTCCATGCACATGCCGCACTGACAATGGCCTTTGTTTGGTGCGCCAGTGCGCCAAAAGAATGATCATGTCAATTAATAATGGCCGGTGTTCCACGAACATTGGCTGTTTTAATCTTCCATGTGTACACGGATACAATGTGTTCATCCATGGTGTGTATGGAAATCATTGCTTAATTGGTTTCCATACACACCCTAAATAGACCCGCCCCCAGTACTTCATGCCGGCCCGTTGCTCGGGAATTGACCAGTGCCGTGCGTGGGAACCGGGAGGTGGTTCAAAAACAGGACTGGAGCACCAGTATCCGTACACCGGTGCAGCTCTGTTCATGTAAAAAAAAAGAAAAAACCTTCTGAGGGGTGCGTTCACACCTACAGGATCCGCAGCAGATCTGCAACAGATCCCCAGCAGATTTGATGGTGCAGATTTGATTCTGTGTTCAGTTATTTAAATGAAATCTGCTGCGGATCTGCTGCGGATTCGCAGCGGATCCGCAGCGGAAAATACACTGCGGATTCTGTAAGTGTGAACGTACGCTGAGTGATACATTTGCCCGATTCCACCCTAATGGTGCGTTTACACTGAGAGATTTATCTGACAGATTTTGGAAGCCAAAGCCAGAAATGGATTTGAAAAGAGGATGGATCACAGTCTTTCCTTTATGAACTGTTCTCTGTTTATAGTCCAGTCCTGGCTTTGGCTTCAAAAATCTTTCAGATAAATCTCTCTGTGTAAACGCACCGTTAGAAATGTTCTCGTAGAGATATGTAAGCAGGTTTTCTCAGCTCCAGCCCTTCCTGGCCACCAACAGGTCATGTTTGGAGGATATCCCATACAAAGAAGACCTGCGATAATACCTGATGCACTGACTATAATTATATCACCTATGAAATACTAAGGAAATCCTCAAAACATGACCTGTTGGTGGCAACTAGGACTAGAGTTGAGAAACACTAGGTTAGGGTATGTGCACACTACGGAATTTGGCGTAAATTTTTAAGTGGAGGTCACGAGGCAGTGTCCGCATGATGTTCTGCCTGTCCCATAGACTGAATGGATTTCTGAAGCTCAATCCGTTGTCCATGTCAATTTCACCGCAAGAACTCCGCTTGAAGTCTTCGCACGTATTCTGTAGTGTGAACATACCCTTAGAGAATATGGTCTGGCAGCAGCTTACCACTCTCCTTTGACGATAAATAGACATTTGCCTATGCTGAATGCTCATTTGTATGGGGACATGGGGAGAGGTAGCCGTTAGCTGAAGAAATGTTTGGGGGGGGGGCAGCTATTGAAGATGTACGGCGACCAGGATTACGCTGCTATACATTTCCCACATTGCAGGATAACAGATTGACAATGTTGTTGAGAGTTAAACGTAATCAAATAAGGAAATTGCCTGCGGATAGTGTAATAATGCACAATTTGTATCCATGGATTATTAAGCAGATTGATGGTGTACCCATAGGTGGAATGTAGAAGCGGCTTACCTCCAGCCATATTCTTCAGCTCTTTGACAGTTAAAGGAGCTGAAGATATTTTCATTCATTTACAGAGTAAAGATATTAACGCTTTGAGTGTTTCTGCCGTAAAAAATGGGATTTACATAAGAACTGTCATGCAGAAATACAGATCTGCATTGTGAATGTCTTCTGGAGCCTTACTGAACATTAGAGTCTATGCAGGAAGGCTGGAAGCAGCACAGAACATGCCGATCTAATCAGATGGTATTAGGGAGCTAGGAGCGGAGGCCGCATGGGGATGTCATGTGACTATCCACGGCCATTGGTTTCCTATACTTAGGATACAGATATTGAAGTTGCTTAATTTTTTTTAATTCAGTATATTATTTTATTTTAGTGCATCGGAGGGATGGAAAACCTAGATGACCCCCCCTGGCTTTCTAGGCCTGATAGTTTTGCAACAGACTGAGATTTCCTACCACTGGTGTACAGTATATAACCATCCATTAGGCCCTGTTTCCACTGAGCAAAACTAGCGGAATTCCGCGGCGGACAATTCCGCCTTCCTCTCATTATGGGAGTCTATGGGAGGTGCGCGCTCCTGCCCTGTCTGCGCTGAAGAATGAACATGTTCATTCTTCAGTGCGGACAGAGCAGGAGTGCGCACCTCCCATAGACTCCCATTGTCGCATTGGAATTGTCCGCCGCGGAATTCCACTAGTTTTGTTCAGTGGGAACGGGGCCTTAGACAACAAACTCACAGACCAAGCATGAATGACAAGTCATTCAAAAATGGGCGGCCAACTCAAGTTAGAGCTGTTGACATTCAGTCTATCGTCCCCATCCTCCTCTCCAAAAAAACAACAACATATGTCAGCTACTCCTTCCCAACTTTTTATAGCCACTAAACCTCTGTGTAGACCACTCCTTCTCCAGCTCTTCCACCTTACAAGTTCCAACCCCTTCCATCTCAACCGGGACATCTCTTTACTAAAGCCCCTATTACACGGGACGATTGTGAGGAGTGCCGACCTGTTGGATCAGCGCTCGCTTGCTCCTCGGTCCCCAATCACTGACGACACTATTACACGCCCCGACAGCAAGCGGGTCAGAGCGGGTGGGTTGTGGGAAGCTGCAGGAGGGGCTCCCTGGTTGATCTTTAGATTGTCTGGGGAGTCCATAGGAGATAGCGACAGCCAACAGACCATCATTATCGTTCAAAAATCTTTCAACATGTTGAAAGACAAGGATCAGCCGACGTCATGCATATCGTTGCCTGATCGTTGCCTTTTACCAGGAGCTACTACACTAAGCGATTATCTGCTGAATACGTCCGATAATCGCTTGGTGTTATAGGGTCTTTAGTGTTGAGACCACTTCTTCCTTCTGTCTTGCAGACAATTCTTTCCCTGGTTCTGCTTTGTTCCAAAGGACTATCTTCCCTCCTAAATCGGAAGACAGCTCCATCCTCAGTATGTAATAGAATATTTAGCCATTATTTTATTTAGCCATGCTTTTATTAGGCCATGTTTAGATGGCGTTTGAGACCGGCCGAGTCGCGGAACGGCCGGTCTCTGCAAAGATCGTTCCGGCCGCAGAGTTCTGATGCGGGCGCATCTGCGCGCGCCCGCATCAGTACGTCCCATAGCACACAATGAAGCAAGCGGCTGGAGCCGTGAACTGACAGGTCTTTCTGTGGCCGCAATTCACTAAATTGCGGCCGCAGAAAACTGACATGTCAGTTCTTTGCGGCCCCGCATGGGATCCCATCCAAAGCGTATACGATGTGTATACGCTCCGGCCGGGATCCCATAGAGCAACATGAGGCTAGTCTACTCATACTTTTACGCAGTGTGAACATAGCCTTATACTCCACATACCATACATATATATTATCCAGAATATACAGTATTATCCATGAGGGTTGAAGGCTTTGGAAATGTAGTTAGAGTATCAGTGGATTTCTGCAGGTACAATAGTTCTTCTTTCAACATGTAGTCATAGTCTTCATATATGTTCTGCACTGGTTCTTAAATAGGACCTCTTACCAAGACAATGCTGTCTAATCCATCACCATCCTGTTATACAGCAGGAAAAGCTGAGCAGATTGATTTATATCTTTGTGGGAAAATATTCAGTATAACTTGTAATACATTGATTGAAATCCCTGATCATTCTGCGATAAAGAGTCCAGTGGGCGGTGTCACTCAATGGACTGGACTCTTTAGCATGGAAACATCAGAGATTTCAGTCATACTGGATCTTTTCCCATAAAGTTATATATCAATCTGCTCAGCTCCTCCTGCTCTATAACATGATGCTGATAACTTAGCATGGAGACAGGTCCCTTTAACCATGAGTTTTATTTGGTATCATGTGTCTTTATGTCACTAGATCTTATAATGATGTACAATACGCTTTTCCATTCACCCCCATTAGTTACACTTATTCATAATTGCTGTCAGTACCTGCGTGTAAATGACTCATTGCCCTTTATTGCCCCCATTTAAGGTTAAATATTGTTTGCAGAGGCAACGCATTAGAAAGCAGCCTAACAGGCGGCCGTACTTCCTGCTGGTTACACCTACTCCCATATATCTGTCCTTTTCCTGTAAATAGCCTCATGCTCTCCTGAATTTTGCTTTTTTGTGTGTTAGGAGGGAGGAAACTGTTGTGTATTCTCCTCCTATAAAATCCCACAGGGAGTGCATTGCTGTCTCGCAGCTGGCATCAAAAGGTCAGGACTAGCGAGAACATTCATTTTAATCTATCCACATGTCTTGCAATTGCCAGAACATCTATCTGCTTTGGGCTAGTGACAATAAAGAAGGAAGGAATTTGTGAACACAATGGTCTCCCTGCAATGTAAGTGATGTAGCATATACTCTATATCAATGCAGAGCTATACTGTAAGTTCCAATGTCTATAGAGGGAATGGACTCAACATATCATCTCATATTTCTATTTTTTTTTCTTTCAATTTTTTTGGTATCTTTAACATTTCTTCAATATCACCTTCTAGTCTGCATGTGAAATATTGGTTGGATTAATAATAATAATAATAATAATAATAATTATTATTATTATTATTATTATTATAATAATAGTTATTATTATTATTATTATTATTATTATTATTATTATTAAATATTATATTTTATTGGTTGGATAAATATTTATTATTATTATTATTATTATTATTATTTTTTTTTTGGTTGGATATTATATTGGTCGGATTATTATTAATAATAATAATTATTATAATAATTATTATTATTATAAATATTTTTATTATTAATGTTTAATTATTAATGTTTAATTATTATCCCGCCTCCTTTAGTATCTTCTATGTAGCTTGTTGCCTATTGCTTATGTATACAACGTAAAGTCTCGATTGACTCTGATGTTTTCTAGTCTTTATGAGCCTATCTATAATTTTAAATCTATTTAGCCTTTTCTTGATGGCTACAGCACAGTGAAATGTCAGTCGTGGTTTTCCTTAATTAAAGTGTTTCCAGAGCTTTGATTAATACAGGAGCAAAGATCTCCGAATAGAGAAGAAAAGGGGTAAAAAATACTTTTTTTTAACTACATCGCGAAATATCGTTTCCAGCGACCTCAAAGCCGTCTCATGTAAGATCTTACAAGTGTTCACTTCTGGAATGAGCCACAGTACATCAGAATCATTTATATAGCACCCTTATCGTTATATGGGATTGATATTTGACTGTTTTTTGAGTTTTTAGAGTTGTGTTATTTGGAATTGTAATTATTATCCAACCAAAAAATCTAAACAAATACTAAAAAGTACCCATTACTTTATATGTGAAGAATTTCTTATTCTACCACCGGATTTTTTTTTAAGTCTTTTTAGAAATGTTTGTATATTTTATATACATTGGGACAAGAAGTAGCTGTTTGTTAGCCTCTATCCTCAGCGGTATCATTTCATGCAGAAGCTCGTACAAACTGGCTATTCATATCAGATTATAGGCAGTGCATTGAGATAAAGCCAACCTATTGTGTATGGCGGCCTTCTTGGGTTTCCCCCTATGGCTGATGTCAGAGGAGAGAAGCATTGGATTTCAGCATGCGGCATCACTCTGTTCCCGGAGGTGTCTGACAGCAGTTTTCTCCCCTCTCCCCATTTAGAATGGTGAAAGGGATCATGGGAAAAAATTGTCCCATGTCACTTACTGATGTGGTTTCATGACGACACGTGCAGCAGCAGATATAAGGGGATGCCCTGAATTCCTGCTGTGGATTCCAACACAACAATACTCCATAGAAACATACTCCTTAGGTTTGTAAAGAAATGACGCATTTGTTTATTTTTAGCATTTATCGGCCAGCTATTCACCTTTATGACTAGGGAATATCACAGGTTTGCAATGACGCATTTATTATCCAGCCCTGCAGTCCTGCATGGAGTTAAATGTTCTCCTTGTGTTTGAGTGGGTTTAGTGACAGAGAAGCTGAGCAGATTGATGTATCACTTATGTAAGGGGTGCAGGTGGATGGCGACAAACTCACTCTGACAGCTGAGTAATGTTGGGATAACTTTACTGTAGATAATTCAGCAGTACAACCACAACTCTTTATGAAGCTAGATAAGTAGCAGGGAGGATATCACTTCAGTCTATGTGGTGTAGCACAACTATATACAGTCTCTCAGGGGGCCCCACTTCCTGATCCTGCTGGTAACAATGGGCTCCCCTGCAGCACCAGCTCTGTCTCCCCTAAGCAGTACCTTTCTCCTTGCTGCAGTGATGAGGCTGGCTGGACACTCCTGTGTCAGTGTCTCTTTGTCCCAGGTGCGCTGCACTCCACTTGCTAGCACTGGGCTGTGTTGCTCTCTTCCTTCACTGCTGCACACTGCTCTGTCTGCTGTAGCTCTTATGGACCTGGCTGAGCTGTCCTGCTTTCTGTGGATCACCTTGTCACAGATCTCTTTAGCTCTGACACAGGTCACTGCCCTTGACCTCCAGCACTGGAATCTTCTCTCTCTACAGGAACTGGATGGGTCACACTTCCTGAGTCTCTGGCTTTTCCTTCCCCAGTTACCTCTGTTACTCCTAGCTGGGAACTGACTCCCTCTGCTGGACGGAGGTGATAACATCCAACCTCTATGCTCTAATACTGCAGCAGAACCTTCTGGCATTACACCTTCCCCCCCTCGTTTGAGGGTAGCCGTCCCGGCAACCTGCATACCCAAGACATAGTCCTCATAACGTGCAGGCATCCTTCCAAAGTTAGCACGTCCAGAATGTCTTAGCTCAACTGAAGGCTCCACAGAGGGAGCGTTGTTCTCCTCTTGCTGCATATCTTCCCTTCTTTCCAAGGGGGTTGGATCTGGTTGGGGTGGTACCCACCATTCCTCTTCCCCAGAGGGTACCGTGGGCATGTTGATACTCTCTGGCTGGGGTTCAGGAACTCTTCTCAGAAAAGTGCATGGTCTAAGCATCTTTCGATGCACTATGCGCATCGGTCCAGTTGCACCCTCCGGTCTTACCTCATACACTGGTATGGTTGGGTTGGGTTGCCGGATCACCTCATATGGCGTGACTTCCCACCGCCACTGCAGCTTTCCAGCCCTTCTGGCTGTGCGATTGCGTACCATTACCCGATCTCCCACCTGTAACGGCAACTCCTTCAATTTCTTGTTTGCTGGTAATGTGCGGGGGCCAAGGCGCTGGGCGACCAGGTCGTACATTTCTTGTACCTTCTTCCGATGGTCTCCCATCCAAGTCTCAGGGGTCCACCCTTCACCTTCTCCACTGTCAGGCATCATCATGGTCAGAGGGCATCTCCCATTTCTCCCAAACATCAACAAGAAGGGTGAATAACCCGTGGCTGAGTGTAAAGTGTTGTTGTACACCCACACTAACTCTGCAATGTAGTCTGGCCATCTCTCCTTTTTCTGTTCCTCCAGTGTCCTCAAGAGCTGTAGAAGGGTTCTGTTCAGGCGCTCACATGCGCCATTTCCCTGTGGATGGTAAGGTGTTGTGCGTGTCTTCCGAATCTGGTACAACCGACAGAGCTCCTCTATCACTCTTCCTTCAAAGCAAGCCCCTTGGTCAGAGTGCAGTTGTGTAGGACAGCCATAAGGCAGAATGAAATTTTTCCACAGGCACTGTGCTGCTGATTCAGCAGTTTGGTCCCGGGTGGGGACCGCTACAGCAAACTTCGTAAAGTGGTCCACCATGACCAGCAAATACTTGTATCCTCTCGGGGACTCTCCTACTGTAAGATAGTCCATCATCACAAGTTGTAGTGGGTAGCTTGTCTGTATAACACCAATTGGGGCCTGCTGCTCCCCAGCTCTTGCTAGGTTGCAGTTTCGGCAGCTTCTGCAAATGTCCTGGGCCACCTTTTGTGAGTTAGGATGATAGAAGAATCTCTGTAGCCATGCCCAAGTCTTGGCAGGTCCAAAATGCCCTTTCCTTTCATGCATCCACTCAGCTACGTTCCTTACCTCACTATCTGGTATTACTACTTGCCAGGTGGGACCAATCTCTGTGGGGAGTTGTACTCTTCTGCATAGGACTCCCTCGCGGAAGGTCAGACGGCCCCTCTGCAGCCACAACTTCTTTCCAAATGATGTCAAGGTCTCACACTCCCTGTACGCTGGCTGGTGATCAGTAAGGAGCCATTCTCTTACTCTGGCAATTTGTGGGTCTTGCTGTTGGCAGTCCTGCCACTCCTCCATGGACCTTCCCGCAGTGATCTCGACAGCCTGCTCCACCCCCTGAACCGGAGCACTCTTCAGTGGTTTAGGCACTTTCATGAAATTGGGGGTCTCGACCTCTTCCCGCTCTTCGTCTGTGGGGCCACTGGGATTCTCCAACGGGTTACGAGACAAGGCATCTGCATTAGCATTACTCCGCCCCGGCCTGTATTGTGTCTTGAAGTTAAATTTACTAAGTCGAGCTGCCCACCGCTGCTCCAAGGCACCCAGCTTGGCATTATTCAGGTGAACCAGTGGGTTATTGTCAGTCATCAACACAAACTCGACTCCTGTCAAGATGTCCGCAAACTTTTCTGTCACCGCCCACACCACTGCCAGGAGCTCAAGTTTGAAGGAGCTGTAGTTGTCGGGGTTCTTCTCACTCTCCCGCAGAGTTCTGCTGGCATATGCTATTACTCGTTCTTGACCATCTTGCTCTTGGGTCAGTACAGCTCCAAGTCCCCTCAGGCTTCCATCAGTTTGCAGCACAAATGGCTTTGTGAAATCAGCATAGGCCAGGATAGGGGCACTGGTCAACAATTTCTTCAGCTCCCTAAAGGCCAGTTCGGCCTCCTCAGCCCAGACGAATGGCTTTCCTTTTGTATCTCCAGGCAAGCACCCCTGGAGGAGCGCATACAGAGGTGCTGCTACCTGGGCAAACTCCTTGATGAATCGCCGGTAATATCCAACCAGCCCCAGGAAGGCCCGAAGCTCACTGCTGTTGCTGGGTGTGGGCCACTGTTTAACGGCCTGAATCTTTGAGTCTATGGGCTGGACTCCTTGCCTTGTTACCACATGACCTAGATACTCAATGCTCTTCTGGAACAAGTGGCACTTAGTGGGTTTTAACTTCAGCCCATGCTCCTCTAGGCGGCCGAGGACCACGTCTAACCGCTCTAAATGTTCTGCAAAACTTGATGAAAAGATGATTATGTCATCTAGGTAGATCAGCAGGCATTCAAAATTCAGATCACCCAAGCACAGTTCCATTAGCCTCTGGAATGTAGCTGGTGCATTGTTCAGTCCAAAAGGCATGCGGAGGAACTCATACAGTCCCATAGGTGTAACAAAGGCAGTCTTCTCTCTGTCTTTTTCTGCCATTGGCACTTGCCAGTACCCACTTGCCAGGTCAAGGGTAGAGAAGAATTTGGCACGGCCTAGCGCTGCCAAAGATTCCTCAATTCGAGGTAATGGGTAGGCATCCCGGACTGTACATGCATTGAGGCGCCTGTAGTCAACACAGAATCGCAGGGTCCCATCCTTTTTCTTTACCAGCACAATTGGTGAGGCCCAGGGGCTCCTGCTAGGCTGAATGATGTGACTTTCCTGCATATGTTTCAGCAGGGCCTTGACCTCCTGATACAGTGCTGGGGGTATTTGTCGGTACCGTTCCCGTACTGGTCGAGCATCTCCAGTTGGAATTTCATGTTCAAGCGTCTGTGTCTTCCCAAAGTCTGCTTCGTGCCGGGAAAAAGCATTTGGGTGAGATCCCAGGACCCTGACTAACTTCTCCCTCTCCTCGGGAGTCATCTCTGCACCTTCCAAATGTACTTCGTTCAAGAGCTGCCCTCCTGTAGTCCTGACAGCTTCAGTTCTTACTTGGCACAATGTCAGGGTGGTGGTGGCCATATCAGTTGACTTGATGTGCCAGCTAGGCTCCTGTATGGCTTCAACCTCCTCAATAGGAAACACATCTGCCACCAGTTCTCTAGGTGCCAGTACCACACTGTGGCTGTTAATGTTCATTATTCTCATCAGGACTTGGCCACTCTGGACTGTGCACAAGGTTCGTCCCACTGCTACCCCTTCTTTCTGTAGCACAGGCTCTACCATCACTGTAGCTCCTAGCAATTGGTGGCTGGTGCCCACTGGTAAGGGTACTACTACTTCATGGCCTGCTGGCACTTCCAAAGAAGTTGAACAGGGTACTCTCACACATCCCACTTTTCCTACAAGGCAGGACAGGGTTGCCTGCATCCGGCACTGTTTCAGCGATCTCTGGAGGGCCACTTGTGGAGGTTTCAGGTTTGGGACATTCTTCCAATACTTGGGACCCAGCTCTTGAGCCATCAGACCATCTAATTCTTTTAACACATTCATTCCCAATATCACAGGGACTTCTGGGTCCATTGCACTCTGTACCACCACCACTCCTTTCTTCTTCATAAATCGGCCCCAAAGCTCAATGTCAACTTGCATGACTCCAACTATTGGAATAGGCAGACTATTGGCAGCTTTAAGATTTACCCATTCTGTACTTCCCTGGTGCAAGGAGGAGGGAAAGTAAGTCTCAAAGACTTTCCTGGCCATTGTCGTCACTTGTGACCCCGTGTCTAGTAGACAGGACAGTTCTATTCCATTAAACTTGGCTCTAACGACTGGACTTTCTCCTACTAAGTCCATAGCTTCCAGAAGGGGGCACAAATCTGTACTTCCTCCTGCGATTCGCCCCTCAATCGCAGGTGGAACTAGTTTAAATCTCTCCTGTTGCTGACAAAGCCACGGTTGGGGCAGTTTCTGGCTAGGTGCCCCTCCTGATTACATGTCCAGCATCTTCTTGCAGGTTGAGCCTCTCTGTAGGACTGTCTGGATGCAGGACAGGACTCCCCTCGGTAATGAGTCTGAGGTGCAGCCCTCTCCACTGTTATAGTCAGTGCCTCCTTGAGTTCTCTAATCACTTCTTCCAATGATGAGACACGTGCCTCCATACTTTTCTCTTTGACTGGCAGCACCTCTGCTTGCTGGGCTATTGTGACAATAGTACCTTGTTCCTCCTTTTCCAGAGTAATAGCTTCCTTAAGCACCTCATGTAAGGTTGAGTGTGGCTCTAGCTTGAATCTCTCACGTAGGGTTCTCCTTAAAGGCTGGCTCCTCAGGCCGAGAAGAAACTGATCACACAACACTACTTCCGCATTAGTAAAGGAGGTGGCTCCCCGTCCTTCTTTTCTTTGTAATGTGGCCATAAGCTCTTGCAAGCTATTTGCATACTGGGGCAATGACTCATCTTCCCCCTGATATCTGGTGAAGAATTTCTTCCTCAGCATAGCTTCAGATGTTGTATCCCCATACACATCTTCAAGGATGCTTGAGATCTGTTCAAACGTCTGTCTCAGCCTTGCTGGCTGTAGCAATACTGTTTTTCTGGCTTCCCCTTCTAATGTGTTCAAGGCTAGCTCTGCTCTCAGATGTGGGGCAATATTACACAGGCGTGCGGCTCCCTCCAGCCGCTCTCTCCAGTCCTCTAGTAACACACTGGATCCATTAAACTTAGGCAGATGACTCAGTAGCGCCCCCACTGGAATCATGGGCTGCATGCCGCTAACAGATGATGTTGCGCCTTCTGTCGCCATATCCATTTCCATCCTGCCGACTACGCCACGTGTAAGGGGTGCAGGTGGATGGCGACAAACTCACTCTGACAGCTGAGTAATGTTGGGATAACTTTACTGTAGATAATTCAGCAGTACAACCACAACTCTTTATGAAGCTAGATAAGTAGCAGGGAGGATATCACTTCAGTCTATGTGGTGTAGCACAACTATATACAGTCTCTCAGGGGGCCCCACTTCCTGATCCTGCTGGTAACAATGGGCTCCCCTGCAGCACCAGCTCTGTCTCCCCTAAGCAGTACCTTTCTCCTTGCTGCAGTGATGAGGCTGGCTGGACACTCCTGTGTCAGTGTCTCTTTGTCCCAGGTGCGCTGCACTCCACTTGCTAGCACTGGGCTGTGTTGCTCTCTTCCTTCACTGCTGCACACTGCTCTGTCTGCTGTAGCTCTTATGGACCTGGCTGAGCTGTCCTGCTTTCTGTGGATCACCTTGTCACAGATCTCTTTAGCTCTGACACAGGTCACTGCCCTTGACCTCCAGCACTGGAATCTTCTCTCTCTACAGGAACTGGATGGGTCACACTTCCTGAGTCTCTGGCTTTTCCTTCCCCAGTTACCTCTGTTACTCCTAGCTGGGAACTGACTCCCTCTGCTGGACGGAGGTGATAACATCCAACCTCTATGCTCTAATACTGCAGCAGAACCTTCTGGCATTACACTTACATTGTTCTGTGCAGCTGATCCAGCCATCTCCTCCTGAATAACATGGACAATAAGTAGTCCTCTCCATTATGTGCATGAGCCCAGTAGTCCTGGATATACATGAGAAGCAGAAAACTCCACCCACCATTTCTGATTTCCTCGGCTTGTATGCTGACTTTGTACTTTGCTCCTGACTGTGTCTGACCTTGGCTAGTGTAACAATATTCCCTTGTTATTCTGATATTGTACTGCATTGTCTTCTCTAGCTCTGACCTCTGACTTGTTATTGATTACGATGTTTGGACTCTGATTTGTGGCATTTATGTACCTGGTTGTTGCTGACGACGACTGTTGACTATCCTTCCTGGCTGCCTATGCACTCATCAACGTAGAGACTGTTTCCCAGTTGGGGTCTATCAGTCCTAGGGCAGTACATCCAAGTAGGCAGGGACAGTGGGCTGGGTGCAGTTAAGGCTCACTGCTCCCCTGTGGATGTGACAGCTGTAGAATATGTTGGCAGTACTATAAATGGACAGTATATGCAATAGTTATGGCATTCTTCATCTGACCTAGTGTGTCTAAAAAAAAAAAAACTAATTCAGAAGTAGAAAGGATAAAAGGTGGATTTTCTGAAGCTCTGCCAACAATCGCAGTAGTTTGTGTTTGCGACAAAAACAATTTTTATTTCGTGTACAGATTCATATATAGGTGTATACAAATATACTAACCCAGCGCAGCAGCCCCCAGTGTTATGACGTTCTTCCGGCTCCCTAACGCACAAGTGATTTCCCTCAGGCACTGGGGACCTGGGGGAAATGAGCGATAATCTTACAGGGGTGAACATGTATGCTGTTGTGCACCAGACCATGTTTTACTGGAGCGGGCCCTCCTGCTGGAAGGGCCCTGTAGCAGCTGCGTGGTCTGCCTCCATGGTAGCTACACCAGTGCTAGTTAAATCCCTTGAGTAAAGTTGCTGGAGTTTATAGCGAGTATTGGCAATGCCTCTTACATGATACGAGCCCGGATCCCAATTATAGGACCCAGAGTCACCCTTAACAGGGTGATATACCCTTTTCATCTTTAATAAGGTGAGGCTCCAACCACCACTACAACTAGGGGTAGGTTCTCATTGATTGTAAGATGGTATGATAAAAGGCACTGTTCTCTTGTTCTCGCCCTGTTCTTATTCGGTCACCGTCTACTAATTCCAAGTGCTAAGATTAGCTTATAATATTTTCAGGGTAAAAATAGCAGCAGATGTTACATTGAAGTATCTGAGTCTGTATGTAGATAACTAAGCAGCCTGGTAACACTCACTTAGTGAGAGTCTATAGGTTACATTCATTATGCCACAGTAGATAATCCTTATATTTTCTCTTCTGCTTCCCATTAAAGCAAATATTCACAAGTATCTGACTTGCCTCACCTCACCCCCACACTTCTCACCATATACAACACTTCAAAGTGACAAATCTAGTTAAATTAATACAGTTTGGTGTCACTCTGTGTCTTCTGGACATGCAGCTTTCATGTCGTAAATATCTAGATTTGGGCTTGCAGTCTTTCCTTGTTTCCGAGATCTTGTTATTTACTATTAAAGGGGGTTTCCAGCAAAAAATCTTTTTTTTCTTTCGAATCAACTGGTTTCAGAGAGTGCCATACTTATCTGCTGCTGTATGTCCTGCAGGAAGTGGTGTATTCTTTTCAGTCTGACACAGTGCTCTCTGCTGCCACCTTAGATATGGCCAGTCAACAATATCTCCATGGTGTTTAATAAGCTATGGTCATCACTGGTTGTGCAAGATGGTTCCCCCAACAACCATGTTACATTAAGATCTCAGTATATAAAAGGGGTATTCCAAGAAAAAATAACATGTCCCCTTTCCTGTGGAAAGGTGACAAGTTAATTTTTCTTGGAATACTCCTTTAATCTTACATAAGGATTTATTAATGTATTCATTTGTTTGTTATTTATATATGGATGAATTGATTGATTGATTTACTATCCACTTGGAAACGCAGCCCTCAGGAGCCTTTGCCTAGCATGACAGATCTACAACACTCAGTGGAATAAGGCTAGTAGCTGTCTTACTGCTTGGGAGTTGTTATTGAAGATGCAGGTCCCTCTTCCTGCAGCATTGCCTATCTTCCTCATACACGGGACAGATAGCTGGATGGGAACAGTTGGAGCAGCAGAGGTTTACTGACGCCCAGGGTCCCCACCTTTTTTCCATTGTTAAAGGAGAAGTCAGGTGAAAATTTTAATTAAAGTTTTGTATTGCCCCCCAAAAGTTATACAACTCACCAATATACACTTATCACGGGAAATGCTTTATAAAGTGCTTTTTTACTTGCACTTACTCCTGCATCAAGGCTTCACTTCCTGGATAACATGGTGATGTCACTTTCTGGATAACATGGTGATGTCACTTCCTGGATAACATGGTGATGTCACTTTCTGGATAACATGGTGATGTCACTTCCTGGATAACATGGTGATGTCACGACCCGACTCCCAGAGCTGTGCGGGTTGTGGCTGCTGGAGAGGATGATGGCAGGAGGACACTGAGGGACACAGGGCACTGGAGGGACACTGAGCATCCCTCTGCCATCATCCTCTCCAGCAGCCACAGCCCGCCCAGCTCTTGGAGTCGGGTCGTGACATCACCATTTAATCCAGGAAGTGACATCACCATGTTATCCAGGAAGTGACATCACCATGTTATCCAGGAAGTGAAGCATCGATGCAGTAGTAAGTGCAGGAAAAAGCGCTTTATTAGCATTTCCTATAATAAGTGTATATTGGTAATTTCTATAACTTTTGGGGGGCAAAGCATAACTTTAATAAAAAATTTTTACCGGACTTCTCCTTTAATGTCAGTGTCACATCTGGATCACCAGCCCCGTTTCCCCGCTGCATTCTCCGCTGTGAATCTTCTCTGGTCATAGACCCACAATGGAGCTGTTTATACAGAGATCACTGTAAGGGTCCTATTAAACGATACTAGGAAAAGTTTGCATCATCAGTATTAGCATCATCAACTGGTATATTGCATCATCTTAGAATGACCAATAGTTATGGTATAAGGCTAGGTTCACATTGCGTTTTTGCTATCCGTGTTTTTCATCCGTTTTTTTGCGAAAAACGGATGAAAAAAACAGATGCATTTAAGTGCATCCGTTTTGATCTGCTTTTCCATTGACTTCCGTTCTAAAAAAAAAAAAAACGGATTTTTTTTTTTTAACGGACACAAAAGTAGTGTCAATGCTACTTTTGTGTCCGTTAAAAAAATGGATATGTTTCGATCCGTGTTTTTTTTTTTTATAATGGAAGTCAAAGGAAAAATGGATCAAAATGGATGCACACAAATGAACGGATTGCAAAAACGCAGTGTGAACCTAGCCTAAGGTATCGGGGTAAATGGAACTCATCAATGCTTGCAGATTACTGTTGGACAGTTATCAGAGACAATCCTATGTATGAATACAAAAGACGTGTAAATGCGCCGAGTAGCCATGGAATAAGGAGCGACATTCCAGAGTTCAATACACATAATTAGTAACAATTCTTAGATCTGCCTGTAAATTGTAGTTGATTTCAGATAGAACTAAGTTTCCTATGAATATATTTCAAAAGTTTATGAACAGTAACCTTGCTTCCTTATGATTGCAGAAGTAATAAATCTGTCGGCTATTATACTGTATTCTATACAATTTACAAAACAGTAACATGAGAACTCTGCGATATCATAGAAACTAAAGACAATTCACATTTTTCCTTGTGATATTTGAATTCAGCACAAAAATGGATAATTTTATTTCTGAACTAAACAATTTCAATATCATTTAATCATCCTGTGTAATAGGACCCTAAGCACACCACTCCCGTTCCATTCTCCTGATCATCTCCCTGTGATGACAAAAGGTTTTTTTGTGACGCTGCTCAAATTGAAATCCTATAAAGATCATGCAAAAGAGCAGTTTTGTCAGATGACTTAAGTGTGTTTCACTATATAAATGGACCAATCTACTGGACCCATGAAGAAATGGGCACTTACACGTTTCCTGATTATGGTCCGTGCATGGATGATGTGCTGCGGAACAGAATTAGGAGATCCTGGCATCATCATTCATTACGCCAGGAGCTTGAAACTGTTTAAATCTTTGTACGAAGATTTAAATAAACAGTTTTTGTAGGTCCCAACATCATGAATAATGATGCCAGAAACTCTGAATTCTGTTCCATATTTACACACCATGCACAGAACATGTGAGTGCCCTCTTAAAGGGGTACTCCGGTGAAAATCTATTTCTTTCAGATCAATTATTTTCAGAAAGTTATATAGATTTGTAATTAACTTATGTTTAACCCTTATAGGACCGGGACAATTAAAATTTTAGCATTTTTGTTTTTTCCTCCTTTTTCTCACCTAGAAACCCACATGAACCCTTATTTTTAGCGCCACTAATTGTACTTTGCAATGACAGGCTGAAATTTTCATAAATGACACTGCCAAACTAGAAAAAAATTCAATGTGTGGTGAAATTGAAAAAAAAAAGAAGCATTTCTTTTATTTATTTTTTTTTCGTTTTTACGACGTTTGCCCTGGGGTAAAACTGACATGTTATATATGTTCCTCAAGCCGTTACGATTACAACAATATGGAACATATATAACTTTTATTGTATCTGATGGCCGGTAAAAAATTCAAACCATTGTTAACAAATATATGTTCCCTACAATCTTTATTCCCAGGCTTATCGCGCTTTCATCCTATGGGGCTGTGTCAGGTGTCATTTTTGCGCCATGATGTGTTCTTTCTATCGGTACCTTGATTGCGCATATGCGACTTTTTGATTGCTTTTGATTTTTCTGGATTTGATGCAACCAAAAATGCTCAATTTTGCACTTTGGGATTTTTTTGCGCTTACGCCATTTACCGTGCGAGATCAGGAATGGGATTAATTAATAGTTTGGGCAATTATACACGCGGCGATAGCAAACATGTTTGTTTATTATTTTTATAACATGGGAAAAGGGGGGTGATTCTGACTTTTATTAGGGGAGGGGGCTTTTTATTAATAATGACACTTTTTTTTTAACTTTAACACTTATACTAGAAGCCCCCCTGGGGTTAGGGTTATTCCCCCCTGGGGTTAGGGTTATTCCCCCCTGGGGTTAGGGTTATTCCCCCCTGGGGTTAGGGTTATTCCCCCCCTGGGGTTAGGGTTATTCCCCCCTGGGGTTAAGGTTATTCCCCCTGGGGTTAGGGTTATTTCCCCCTGGGGTTAGGGTTATTCCCCCCTGAGGTTAGGGTTATTCCCCCCTGGGGTTAAGGTTATTCCCCCCGGAGGAGCGATCCACCCCACTAGACACCAGGGAACAGCTGCATATGGTAATCGGATGTAGCTGTCAACTTTGACAGCTGCATCCGATTACTTTATTAGTGGGCACGGCGATCGGACCGTGCCCGCTAATAGCTGCGGTCCCGGGCTACATGCTGCACCCGGGACAGCGGCGGTTCAGAGCGCGGCCCCGCTCTGAACACACGTAGGCGGCCCTGGACGTACAGGTACGTCCAGGGTCGCCTAAGGGTTAAAGTGTCACTGTCGTTTACAATTTTTTTAGTACAGGCGATTTTAAGAAACTTTGTAATTGGCCGAAAAATGCGTTTTTATCATGAAAAAGCAGTTTGAAGCTCTCCCCCCTGTCTTCATGGTTCTCTTAAGGAGAGGGGAGGGGTAGAGGGAGATGAGGCACCAAAACAGGACAACAGAGAGTTAATTTACAGCTACATCGGAGGGCTATCTCCTCTGAAGTCAGCACTGACCTCACTGACCTCTGAATACCGGCTTTCACACAGTTCCCGCTGTGTAATCCTTTGTTCTTTGCTGCCGACTAATCTCCAGCCTCCCCCCTTCTCCATAGGTTACACAGGGCACGACTGATGTAAAAGAGTTGAGATTTCCTGATAATGAGCTGTGAATCAGAGAGAGGCGGGGGGGGGGGGGGGAAGGCTTTTTGAATGCAGATAATGGCAGATTTGCCTAATAAACCCAATTACAAAGTTTCTTAAAATCGCCTGTACTATTAATTACTGCAAAAAAAATAAATAAATAATAAAAAAAACACGACAGTGACACTTTAAAAATCTCCAGTTTTCCAGTACTTTTCAGCTGTTGTATGTCCTGCAGGAAGTGGTGGATTCTTTCCAGTCTGACACAGTGCTCTCTGCTGCCACCTCTGTCCAGAGCAGGAGAGGTTTTCTATGTGGATTTGCTACTGCATTGGAAAGTTCTTTTCTCGGACAGAGATGTCAGCAGAGAGCACTGTATCAGACTGGAGAGAATACACCACTTACTGCAGGACATACAGCAGCTAATAAGTATGGGAAAACTTGACATTTTTAAATAGAAGTAAATTACAAATCAGTTTAACTTTCTGAAACCAGTTTCTTAAAACATTGCTAGAGTACCCCTTTAAGTCTATGTAGACAGTTTCCAATGGTCAGTGGTTTCATACACTTGTCATTCACTTATAGAAGAATGTTTAGCAGCAACTTTACGTTGCCGATTTATTAACTTTACTTTGCCATAAGTTTTGTCTGACACATTGTCAACACCTTCTTCTGCCTGTTCCTGTGTGATATTAGAAGCTTGTCAGAAAGACACCGCAATCTCATCACCTCCATCCATAGAGTTGTCTTATTCTTCGACACTGCTGAAATAAACTATGAAGTCCCCTGACAGGTCCCCGGGCAGATTAGGACCTGTTTCAGCCACTATCTGCCGGCTTAATTTGGCGCGCGTCCACACACTGCTTTAATAAGCTGCCAGTAATAGATGTCTGCGAGATGTTTCCAGGCTCTTGGTGGCTGTCCAGAGCAGGAGAGGTTTTCTATAGGGATTTGCTGCTGCTCTGGACAGTTCCTGACATGGACAGAGGTTGCAGCAGAGAGCACTGGGTCAGACTGAAAAGAATACACCACTTCCTGCAGGACATACAGCAGCTGATAAGTACTGGAGATTTTTACAAATCTGTATTACTTATTACTGTATTATTACTTATTACTGTATTACTGAATCCTGTTGATTTGAAACAAACAAAAAAATTGCCGGAGTACCCCTTTAGCATAGAGTAAAATGTAGATAAAGAAATCATGTTGCATTGAATATTGGTAAGCAGTTTAAAGGGGGTTATCCAGCAAAAATCTTTTTCTTTCAAATCGGTCGGTTTAGAGAGCTATTTTGATTTGTAATTTACTTGTATTTAAAAATCTCAAGTCTTCCCATACTTATCAGCTGCTGTATGTCCTGCAGGAAATGTTTTCTTTTCAGTCTGACACAGTGCTCTCTGCTGCCACCTCTGTCCGAGACAGGAACTGTCCAGAGCAGGAGAGGTTTTCTATGGGGATTTGCTGCTGCTCTGGACAGTTCCTGACATGGAAAGAGGTGGCAGCAGAGAGTGTCAGTGTGGAAAGAATAAACCACTTCCTGCAGGGCATACAACAGCTGATAAGTACTGGAAGACTGGAGATTTTTTTAATAGAAGTAAATGACAAATCTATATAAATTAATGAAACCAGTTGATTTGAAAGAAAAATATTTTTGGTGGAGTACCCTTTTAAGGCTTTCCTAGCTTAGTGAATCCCCCCCTCTCTCCTTTGTTAGGAGTTAATTGGGGCCTTTGGCTCCTTTTGTATGCAGACTGTTTTAGATTTATGCAGTGACATGTGTTTGTTGTTATAATATTTTGTTTATTTGGAAAATTGAATAAACTCAAAAAAATAAATAAATAAATATATATATATATATATATATATATATATATATATATATATATATACTGTATATGTATATTGGTAAGTAAACATGACGGAGCAAACTTTAGAAATAGGGGAGTAAGGACTCTTTCACGTGTCCTTGAAATTTACAGGTTGGGAATTTATGGGTAAAATTTTTGGACCCATAAGGTTCTATGGGGCACAGATACCCGTCAGAAATTTTTCCTGAATGGTGTCCATGCCAGAAAATAGCTCAGGAAAATATAGGATATGTCATATATTTGTTTGAAATTCCAGAACGGATGCCCCATTGAACCCTATGGGGGCATCCAGAATTCGAGATGCATTGAATGGAAGCCCAGGCCAGCGCCAGCACTCAAGCAAGTTCTGACACTGGCCCTTTCAGGGCCGGCTCCAGCTTTTTGTGGGCCCTTGGGCGACAGAGCCTCGGCGGGCCCCTTTGAGGAGCAAATCATGCAGAGACAGGCGAGGAAAGATTTGCAGCAGAAGAAACATGCGGCTGCTGCATATCTTTCTCCTCCTGTATCTCCTGATCTCTGCAGTAGTCAGGACTCTAGAGGAGTCAGACCCAGTCACAGGATTATATATATATATCATGCTGGTGCTGCTAGTTCTCTAGTATACAGCTCCTTCTGTGTGTGTTTGTGTGTGTGTGTATATACATACACACACACAGAGCAGGAGCTGTATACTAGAGAACTAGCAGCACCAGCATTATATATATATATATATATATATATATATATATATATATATATATATATATATTTATTTATAATATGAACATGGTGAGACCTCTAGTTCTCCTATATTCAGGCCCTGCAGTGATATACAGTGTGTGTATATATATATATATATATATATATATATATATACACACACACACACACACACACACACACACTGTATATCACTGCAGGGCCTGAATATAGGAGAACTAGAGGTCTCACCATGTTCATATGATAGATAGGAGATAGGGAAATAGATAGATAGATAGATAGATAGATATATAGGAGATAGGGAAATAGATAAGATAGATAGATAGATAGATACAGATATCTAGTTGTTTTGTGTATAGAGGTCCTGCTGTAATATATATATATATATATATATATATATATATATATATATATATATATATATATATATATATCCTGCTGTAATAGATATAGATATATTACAGCAGGACCTCTATACACAAAACAAGTAGAAGAACCAGCACATACAGGACACTTAGTTTGCAGAGCCTACCTGCTGCCCTCAGGTCATGTGTCCGATCACATGACCCGTGACATCATCAAAGGTCCTTCAGACTCAAAGGTCCTCTTTCCTACTCGGCTGTAGGGAAGATTTGTGATGGAAGACAGGTGCTCGGGGGCCCCAGTATGTATCGGCGTGGCCCCTAACTGTCACATGCGGCCTCTAGGGGCCCAGTCCTCTTTGTTACTACACTTTTTTTTCTTTTTTACTAACAAAAAAAATGTAGTAACAAACGGGAGTGGGCCCCTAGAGGAGCTGGGGGCCCCGGCATTTGCCCTACTTAGCCGGGTGCTGACGCCGGCCCTGGGCCCTTTAACTGTATGCGCACCTAATCAGGAGCACATATAGTTAAATGCAGCACTGTGATTGACCGCCATTGGCTCCCGACCCTGGCCATTACTCTTGTGGCAATTTTATACCTCCTTCCACAAGAGGCCACTACCAACCCCCCAGTGCTGCGGCACGTGAGGGACATCACTCATTCACCAGAACATTGAAGGAGACTGCAGCCTGCACCAGGTAAGTATGCAGCAGGTAAGTATGCAACAGGTAAATATGATTTTTTTTTTTTACACTAATCTGTTTTTACGACCAGGAAAATTTTAGGATCAGTGTTTCCCCATCCCTCATTCTAGTTTCTTGCAAACTTTTGATTTAATGGGTAGAGTGGAAACTGCAGAAGTCCCATTCATTCTCAGAATAACCAAACCAATGAGACTGGGAGTCATCATCCTTTCTTCTCTCTGTATATAAATATACGTCCAAGCTGTAGAGAGAATTGAGAATAATTCGTACACTCTCGTTGTTTTTTTTTTGTACTTTTCTTTCTCGAACTGTACGCTGTAGCAGTGCAGGCAATATAATTATATAGCTATTATATATAACAGCGTAATAATTGTATTTCATAGTCTAAAAGAGGGCTCCGAGCTTGGAAGCTGTAATTAGCTTTGCCGTATTCAGGAAGAGATCTTCATAATAGGTGCAGAATTAATACACGCACTTATTTGCTGCTCTTGCAGTTTTCTCTCGTAATATCCACCTCTTCAGAACGGCAAAGTAAGAGGGGCATTGGAACAAGTGTTTCCTTTTTCAGCTACATCTGCATCCATGGTTATATAGCAAGATCGGTTGTTTAAAGGGGTACTCCAGCGAAAATCTTTTTCTTTCAAATCAACTGGTTTCAGAAAGTTATATATATTTATAATTTACTTCTATTTAAAAAAAATTGTAGGCTTAAAGTGTCACTGTCGTTTAATTTTTTTTTTTGGCAGAAATCAATAGTACAGGTGATTTTAAGAAACTTTATATTTGGGTTTATTAGCCAAAAATGCATTTTTATTATGAAAAAGCAGTTTGAAGCTCTCCCCCCCTGTCTTCATTGTTCTTTATGGAGAGGGGAGGGGTGGAGGGAGATGAGGCACCAAAACAGGACAACAAAGAGTTAATTTACAGCTACATCACTGGGCTGTCTCCTCTGAAGTCAGCACTGACATCTCTGACCTCTGAATACCGGCTTTCACACAGCTCCCACTGTGTAATCCTTTGTTCTCTGATCTCTGCTGGTGACTAATCCTCCTCCCTCCTCCCCCTCTCCATAGAACAGACAGGGTCTGACTGATGTAAAAGAGTTGAGATTTCGTGATAATGAGCAGTGGAGGAGAGAGGGGAGGGGGGGGGGACCTGGGGAAAGTCTTTTTGAATGCAGATAATGGCATATTTGGCATGTTTTCTATGGGAATTTGCTACTGCTCTGGACAGTTCCTGTCACTGAAAGAGGTGACTGGAAAGAATAAACCACTTTCTGCAGGACATACAGCAGCTAATAGGTACTGGAAGGCTTGAGTTTTTTAAATAAAAGTAAGTTACAAATCTGTATAACTTTCTGGAACCAGTTGTTTTGAAAAAAAGATTTTTTTTTACTGGAGTATCCCCGATGCACAGCTGATTTTTTATTCTTTCCATTTCACGGGATGAGACCCAGAGCTTAGCTGTTTGCAGTTGTACACATGGATGGGGTGGAGGCAGAAGGGGCTTATTGATTTTACTTTGCAAACTTCTATGGTTTAAAGGGGTTCTCCAGCGAAAATCTTTTTCTTTCAAATCAACTGGTGTCAGAAAGTTATATAGATTTGTAAATCTTCTACTGCGTAGAAGCGCGCATGCGCGCGAAATGGCCATCATGTCGGCGCTGTAAAGGTGTATGGCGTCTGCCCGCGTGTCCTAATGTTTGTACGGACTTTTATCCACAAATGTTATTAATAAAAGAAGTCGTTGCACCAGACGGGTGAGTGCCCTCAGCTTTCTTTCTCTACATGTTTAGATTTGTAAATTACTTCTATTAAAAAATCTCAAGTCTTCCCATACTTATTAGCTGATGTATGTCCAGCAGGAAATGTTGTTTTATTTTCAGTCTGACACACTGCTCTCTGCTGCCACCTCTGGCCGAGACAGGAACTCTGTTTCGGTTTTCAATGAATCCCCATAGAAAACCTCTCCTCCTCTGGACAGTTCCTGTCTCGGCCAGAGATGTCAGCAGAGAGTCAGACTGTGTCAGATTAAAAATAAAACAGCATTTCCTGCATGACATACAGCAGCTGATAAGAATGGGAAGACATGAGATTTTTTAATAGAAGTAAATTACAAATCTATATAACTTTCTGACACCAGTTGATTTGTAAGAAAAAGATTTTCGCTGGAGAACCCCTTTTTATTAATAAAGCTGCAAACTGCTACTGCTGTTGATGTTTATGGCAAGCTTCACAAGAGGAAGATGCCCGGAACCTTATAGGTGGGCAGAGATAGGAGGGAAGCCTTGATTTACCTTTCAGATACAGTGTGGATCATCTGAAGTAGACAGAAAAGACTGTCTTCTGTGCACAGCACTATGGCCCACCTCCTGCAATGTGTCTTGGCATGACTGTTACTGAAGACCCACTGTGCATGACAACAAGCAGTAAACGTCATATTCAGTGGAAGTGAGACCCCTAGTGGCTAGGGGTTTACGTGGTAGTAAAGTATAAAAAAAAAAACTCCTGCACTGTGAAAAGTTAGTGTCCATTTTGGTTGAAATTTGTTCTTAATTGCATCAGTTTAAAAAAGTTTTTTTCTTTTCTTGGGGGGCGGGGGGGGGGGGGGGTCAGATTACCTGAAGTTTCCTGACTGTGCGCCATACTTTAAGATTAACGGAGCTGGTAAACTGGATCGGGCCACTGGAGCTGGAGCGGGCATAACAGCCTGTAGAGGAATTTGTATTTATTGGACAGACTAGCGGGATAACCCCATTAAACTTTTTTTTTTTTTTTACTGTGTAACTAGCCCCATATACCACACTATAATATTACTGCAATGTAATGTAGCATGTCCGTCAGCATTATGCTTACAGGCAATCTATGCAGCCGTTTGCTTGTAGAGAAGGAATGAATCCAGCACAGCACAATTGCAAACAAGATTCATTATCGTTAACCTGAAATCGTTCACCATATTACACGGAACGATAGTCTTTAGTTACGATCGTTTACTCCATCTGACCCAAGGAAAAGAAGGAACGATTTAGAATCAGGGTCCATTTACACAGAAAGATTATCTGACAGATTATCTGCCAAAGATTTGAAGCCAAAGTCGAATCCATTCCTGGCTTTGGCTTCAAATCTTTGGCAGATAATCTGTCAGATAATCTTTCTGTGTAAATGGACCCTTATGCTACGTTTACACAGAACGATAATTCGCCCGATCGTACGATTAATGATGTCGGAGTAACGTTTTTTTTTTTTTTCATAACGATCAGCGTTTAGACGGTATGATATATCATACGGAAATTCGTTTTCCGATTGTTTTGCAGCCCTACCCGCAGCCCGGCCCCCCGCCCGGCCCCACAACCTACAGCCCCCTGCGCCGGCTCGAGCCGGCTCGAACCTACAGCCCCCCCGCCAGTCAATCAGCACCCCCGCCGCCCCGGCCACGAGCATACCTTACCTGCTCGGCGTAGCGGGTGTTCGAAATTCCCGTCTCCCCTCTTCAGTGCATTGATTGGCTGAAGAGGGGAGGCGGGAATTTTGAACACCCGCTACGCCGAGCAGGTAAGGTATGCTCATGGCGATCGGGCTGGTGGGCGTGGCGATGGAGTGCAGGGGGCTGTAGGATGCGGGGCCGGGCTGCGGAGGAGCGGGGGGCCGGGCTGTGGGCGAGCGGACTTTCACGACGACAAATCTTTCGCGACGACAAATCTTTCGCGACGACAAATCTATATAACTTTCTGAAACCAGTTGATTTGAAAAAGACTTTTGTCAAGAGTAATTACAAAAATATTGTGGTATCTGTATAATAGTTGTTGATGCAAAGAAAAAAAATTTATACCCTAAAAACCAGTGACTTTCTTCGTTCCATTCTGCTTAGTTATGTACGATGTCACATTAATGCAAATTCAAGTCACAAACTGGAAAGAATATAAAAGGATTTGCACAGTGCCTTGCGTTTAAATTGGGAACTAAGCTCCCATGTTGAAGAATAAAGGCAGCAAGGCCGGCATAGAAAGCTCAAGTCCATGCTTATAATCTCATTTGACAAACTGATTCGCCATACAGTAGACAGAACTGGGCTATCTACAGTACTGGTAGACCCAACCATCCTTATGGAATCCTACGCTGTCTGATTCTCTGAGACCCACGCTTGTATCCTGTATTATAACAATCAGACGTCAGAACACTGAGGCCGCACGTCGGTGACTCATGGGGGGGGGGGGGGGGGCGGGCATTCTGGCCGACTGTGTATGTGAACATTGCTGACGCTTTAATACAGAAATAAATTACAGTGACAGAAAAGGACACCTACGTGATACAGCACAAAGGTATGCCAAGAAATTATGCCAGTCACTGCCAAGTCCAGAAGTGATGATATCCATGGATTTAGAATAATCAGTATATGGGGATTGAGTAATGAGGCTGAGCAATAGATGATCGGTTTATTTATCGGCTATAAAGCCACAGGTGCATAGAAAAAGGCAATTAAAAAATAACGGAGAGGTTCTGGGGTGTGCCTTGTTCTTGTTTTAACCGACATAGTAGGCGTGGTTTTTCAGTAGAGATGAGCGCACCGAGCCTCCCGAACCGAGATTCGTTCCAAACTTTTCAAAAAGTTTGCTGCGCTACTGAACGAAACTTCGGAACAAGTTCGGTAGATGGCAGCCGCACATTTAAAAAAAAATAAAAATGAATCAATTGATCAACCTATACACCACAGAGACACCATCACGTGTCTCGACGTCAGTGTATTCTAGAAGATTGCTGTCAGGAACCGGACAGCAGGACAAGACAAACAGTGAGCCCTAAGCTCAGCCCCGCCCACTGTCCTCTACCTATTTGCCACAATCCACCCTAAAATGGCGGCGAGCAACTGGGCGGCAGTCCCTGCGCTGGCTAGGTGGGACACAAGGACAAGACAGACAGACAAAACACAATAAAGAATGGTCAACAGTCCGGGTCACAACAAACAGGCAGCAAAAGTACAAAATCACAATCCGAAGGCAAAGTCAACATACAGGCAGTATGGTCAGGGGCAGGCAGCAAACAAGAATGGTCAGAAAGGCAAAGCAGGGTCAGAATCAACAGAGCAAGAATAGAAACACAGAACCAGGCAGAGACAAGCTCAATATCCGGCCAAGATATCCCAGACTGAGGTAGTTATATAGGAGACCAGGGTTCTGATCCAGAACGTAATTGGACCATCCCCCTGATCTCCAAGCACAGACACCTGAGAACAAAACAGATCCACTGGCAGGATGACCTGTCAGTCACAGCAGAACCAAAACACAGATTAACCCTGACATGGCCAGACAGAACTCAGCAGGTAAAGTCGGGTGTGTCTATCAAGGTGAGCAAATAACCAGTGTTCACACACTACAAAACAAAACACAGAAACAGAATGCAAGAAAATCAGCACCTTCTCGGCCGCACAGCATGAGCAGAGGGACGCATGACGCTCCACAAAGATACAGTCCTGACAGTACCCCCCCTTTTATGAGGGGCCTCAGGACCCTCACCAGACCTGGGAGAAAACGGACCTCTTACAATACATGTCTCAACATCGCTAGAGATCTCATCGTCCGTCTCCCATTCATCAGAATCAGACTCCAAGTGATGGACAACTGGTCTCCTGACAGATCTCCCATAACCGCTCAAATCGGTACCAGACACAGAGCCAATTTCAGCATTACATGAAGACACAGATATGGCACAATCACCAGGATATACAGAGCCAATTTCCACCTTACACAAATCAGCAGACTTGGTATCCTCGGCGGGACACACACTAACTACACCCACCTGGGCGCCCAGATGACCCTCCTGGTAGTCACCTGGACGCTGATGATCTGGCCTCAAGGGACGCTTGGCACAAAAGCTGATGTAGTGTCCACTTTCGCCACAATAAAAACAGAGTCCATTCCTTCTTCTGAGTTCCTTACGGGCCAGAGATCTTTTAATTTTGCCCAGTTCCGGAGGTTCCTCCATGGTGACCAGAGGACGAGACATAGTATGCAGAGGTTTGGAGGGGACAGAAGAAGGAACATTAACAACACAGGGGTGGTCATGGCGTGGTCTTAGTGTGCGATCAATGGTAATCGCCAGGGAAATGGCCTCTTCAAGGGAGCTAGGGGTGGGGTGACTGACCCAAGCATCTCTGAATGTCACATATGTGTTCAGGTCCCCTGAAAACTTGTCAGGCTCCTTGAGCGTGACCACTGGGATGGCAGGAGTGGTAGCTGGTAGCTGCTGGGCCAATAGCTGGACTTGCTTGGCCAGCTCAGAAACGAGGGCCGCAAGACCCTCAAAGTGGGCAGACAACTCCTGTGCTGAGTCCATACTAGCCTCAGGTAAGGAGTAAAAAAATTTTTGGGCCGGATATTCTGTCAGGAACCGGACAGCAGGACAAGACAAACAGTGAGCCCTAAGCTCAGCCCCGCCCACTGTCCTCTACCTATTTGCCACAATCCACCCTAAAATGGCGGCGAGCAACTGGGCGGCAGTCCCTGCGCTGGCTAGGTGGGACACAAGGACAAGACAGACAGACAAAACACAATAAAGAATGGTCAACAGTCCGGGTCACAACAAACAGGCAGCAAAAGTACAAAATCACAATCCGAAGGCAAAGTCAATATACAGGCAGTATGGTCAGGGGCAGGCAGCAAACAAGAATGGTCAGAAAGGCAAAGCAGGATCAGAATCAACAGAGCAAGAATAGAAACACAGAACCAGGCAGAGACAAGCTCAATATCCGGCCAAGATATCCCAGACTGAGGTAGTTATATAGGAGACCAGGGTTCTGATCCAGAACGTAATTGGACCATCCCCCTGATCTCCAAGCACAGACACCTGAGAACAAAACAGATCCACTGGCAGGATGACCTGTCAGTCACAGCAGAACCAAAACACAGATAAACCCTGACATGGCCAGACAGAACTCAGCAGGTAAAGTCGGGTGTGTCTATCAAGGTGAGCAAATAACCAGTGTTCACACACTACAAAACAAAACACAGAAACAGAATGCAAGAAAATCAGCACCTTCTCGGCCGCACAGCATGAGCAGAGGGACGCATGACGCTCCACAAAGATACAGTCCTGACAATTGCCTCCTGGAAAATCAAATATGCAGCAAAACACTGCAGAGACACCATCACGTCTCGACGTCAGTGAACTAGCCAGACCAAGCCAAGGAATGTCTCCAATCAAGGAAACCACCCAAGCAAGGTATCCATCCACAGACAGCTGTTTCAGGGTATTTGCTGCTCATCAGTGTGGAGTAGGATTCTGGCTAGTAAGAGCAATGCCTACTGAGTGCATGCACACTGATGAAGGGCAAATACCCCGAAACAGCTGTATGTGGATGGATACCTTGCTTGGGTGGTTTCCTTGATTGGAGACATTCCTTGGCTTGGTTGTTCCTTCCCAGAGGAAGGTCTGGCTTTTGAAACCGCAGTAAAACAGCTAACGCCTGCAATTGCCCTTTTAGTGCTTTTTGTCTAAAGTTCGGTTTGTATGAACCTAAACTTTATATTAAAGTTTGGCGAACCTGCTAAATAGAACTTTTAAACATTTGCTAACATTTGCTTTTCAGCCATACTCATTTCACCCCCCCCCCCCCCCCACCCCCCACTGAAACGATGCTTAGGTTTCCCATAAAGCCTCTGGCTTTGCAGAGAGAGCGCATGGAGTTTCATGGCTGCAGGTCAGCTAACTGGACCAATCTAATCAGACTAGAAGCTGGAATCCGGCCATAAGTTGGTTGGTGTCAGTTTACATTATGTGCAGTTTTCACACATTTTCTTATTCAGGGTGTATTTTGAAGACATAGGGAATATTTACAAAACTTGCGGCAGCGTCGTACACCAGGGAGAGGGCACAAATTCGCTCCTTCTCCCTGGCGTAAGCCTGCTGTATGCCCTGCTCGCCCCAACGGCCCACCCCCATATCGCCAATCCGGGGGCAGGGGCCAATTTGTCAGGGGGCAGATTGACGCTATGGGAGCGGGCAGTGCAACCTGTTGAAGTTGTAGTTGTGTCTTTTATAAACACTATGGGGGAGATTTATCAAACTGGTGGAAAGTAGAATTGTCTTAGTTGCCCCTAGCAACCAATCAGATTCCACCTTTTATTTTTCAAAGAATCTATGAGAAATCAAAGGTGGAATCTGATTGGTTGCTAAGGACAGCTAAGACAATTCTACTGTTTATTTGTTCAACCTGTTGTTCTTTAGGAGTTGCAGAACAATATCCTCCATCATGTCCTGCTAGGAGAAGACCGCTTCCTTGCAGGACTTTTGGGAACCGTAAAACAATCCTCAAAGTGTGGAGCGCAGGTAGTGTAAACACCTGAAGTTGGCTATCGCTATGAAGCCGCAATGGTGGTTGCGATATGAGTAAAGCCACTTAAGTGCAAAAAATGAAGACGTTTATTTGTAGTAGCAACGCGTTTCGGCACAATCATGCATTAGTGCCTTTCTCTTTGTTTTTTATCATGTCCTGCTGACAGTTCATGATGTAAGTTGTAGTTTTGCATACTGTGGCTCTCCAGATTGCAGAACTACAGCCTCCACCATGCCCCACTGACAGTTCATGATGGATGTTGTAGTTTTGCATCCTATTTCTCTCCAGGTTTAAGAACTACAACCTTGGTATGGACTGTCAACAGTGCATGATGGAAGTTGTAGTTGTGCAACTTGTGACTTTCCTGTGTGTTTGTTCTGCTTCTGATTTCTTTTTGGGTGTTAGTGTCTGGATCATGTGTGATATTATAACTATTCCTTGACAGGGTAATTAAAGGGTGGCTGTTGTAATGCCATAGTAATGATAGAGTGTCAAACTATGATTTTTTCCATGCTAGAGTCCGTGTGAATATTTTAAGTGTGTGTACAGGAATTGTATTATTGGCCATGATCCAAAATAACATTTCTTAGGTATGACATTAAGGGTGCAGAATTAGTGGGGTACTCTGGCGAGAGAAAAAAAAATCTTTCAAATCAACTGTGTCAGAAAGTTATATAGATTTTTAATTTACTTCTATTTAAAAAAAACTCAAGTCAAGTCTTATCAGCTGCTGTTTGTCCTGCAGGAAGTGGTGTATTCTTTCCGGTCTGGAACAGTGCTCTCTGCCTCCACCTCTGTTCAAAGCAGGAGAGGTTTTCTAATGGGATTTGCTACTACTCTGGTGGCAACAGAGAGCACTGTGTCAGACTGGAAAGAATACACCACTTCCTGCAGGACATACAGCAGCTGATAAGTACTTCAAGACTCTGAGTTTTTTTTTTTTAAATAAGTAAATAATAAATCTATATAACTTTTAAAAACCAGTTGCTTTTAAAGATTTTTTTTTGCCAGAGTGCCCCTTTAATTTAGGAGTACTTGTTATAGTGCATAGTCTTTGGAAGAAAAGGGAATGAGAGCAGAATATTAAGAGAGAACTGCTGACAACACTATGTGGGGATTAATATATAAAATTGCGGCTTTAACTGGCAGTAATATTTGTACAGTTCATCCGCCGTTCCTGTGCCGCTCTATAATCAGGGAGCAGCACACTTTTTCCAGGAGGACCTTCCAGTTAAACTCTTAAGCTGGCAGATAAGACAGCCGCACTGTGGCAGTCACTCGGCTGATGGCACAGGAGCATTACAAGTCATTTCTTTAACCCTTGACTGAATGTGGCTCTCCAGATTGCAGAACTACATTCTCCACCATGTCCCACTGACAGTTCATGATGGGTGTTGTAGTTTTGCATCCTATTTCTCTCCAGGTTTAGGAACTACAACCTTGGCATGGACTGTCAGCAGGGCATGATGGAAGTTGTACTTGCGCAACTTGTGACTTTCCTGTGTGTTTGTTCTGCTTCAGATTTTTTTTTCTGTTTTGGGTGTTTTTCCAGGAGGACCTTAAAGTTAAACTCTTAAGCTGGCAGATAAGTCAGCTGCACTGTGTCAGTCACTCGGCTGATGACACAGGAGCAGTACAAGTCATTTCCTTAACCCTTTACTGATTGACAAACACCTATTAGGCCAGGGGTAAGGAACCTTGGCTCTCCAGCTGTTGTAAAACTACAACTCCCATCATGCCTGGACAGCCAAAGCTTTAGCTTTGGCTGTCCAGGCATGATGGGAGTTGTAGTTTTGCAACAGCTGTAGAGCCAAGGTTCCCTACCCCTGTATTAGGCCAATGTTATATGGTATTTTATCAATGCATCATAATCAGTACAGAAATAGTCGTCCTGCGTTCTAATAGTAGAAAGGGTGTATGTAAAATTCTGATGTTTCTAAATAAAACCTTTGCTGTCATAAGGATTTCAGCAGATATTGTCTCTCTGGGCATTTTACACGGTTCTTCCTAGCCTGGAAAAAAAAAAATTCTCTCCGAGCATCGGCTGACCTAGTTTCCTACCAACAAGTAAAATATTCGACATGCTGGCAGTGAGGCATGTGTGAGGATCTTTCTCTTTTCTATTTGCTGATGTTCCTATAATTATTTAGATGAAGACTATGGGGCCGTGTTACGCCAATGGATCCGACCAACGGACAGTGAAGGCCTCCAGAATGTGTAGATTGGTAAGGCAGTATAGAGAATTCATGCCATGTAACCCTCGATGCAGAACGTAATTCATGTAGCAGCAGATAAATAATAGGACTTCCATCTCCTATGTAGACAGTTGCGCTGTAGATAAGGAGGCTATTGTTATTACAATCCCGATATTACAATGGATTCGGTTGCATAAATGTCTAGCAAGAAATAATTTCCTGCGACATAGGAAGTAGTATTGGTAGGAGTCTGATAATGAAGGAGCTGTCCACTGGTCATGGTGCTGAAATGGCAGAAAGTTCAAGGCAAATGGCGTTGTATGTTTTCTCACCCCTAAGGCTATGTTCGCACTATGTCTATTTTATGACCAGAACGGCCGTTGTTTTCAATTAAAAGGGTTATCCAGCGCTACAAAAACATGGCCACTTCCCCCCTCCTCTCTTGACTCCAATTCAGGTGCGGTTTGCAATTAAGCTCCATTTACTTCAATGGAACTGAGTTACAAACCCCACCCAACCTGGAGACAAGAGTGGGGGGAAAGTGGCCATGTTTTTGTAGAGCTGGATAACCCCTTTAAGGATCTGCAGCAGATTTGATGCTGTGTTCAGTTATTTAGATCAAATCAGCTGCGGATCTGCTGCGATACGGTGTGTGTGAAGCTTCCCTAAAGGGGTACTGCGGTGAACATCTTATTCTTTTAAATCAACTGGTTTCAGAAAGTTATATTGATTCGCAACTTACTTCTATTTAAATATCTTCAGTCTTCCAGTGCTTATCAGCTGCTGTATGTCCTGCAGGAAATGTTTTTTTCTTTTCAGTCAGACACAGTGCTCTCTGCTGCCACCTCTGTCCATGTCAGGAACTGTCCTGAGAAGCAGCAAATCTCCATACAAAACTCTCCTGCTCTGGACAGTTCCTGACATGGACAGAGGTGGCAGCAGAGAGTGCTGTGTCAGACCGAAAACAAAACAACATTTCCTGCAGGATATACAGCAGCTGATGAGTACTATTTGAAAATAGAAGTAAATTACAGATCTATATAACTTTCTGAAACTAGTTGATCTGAAAGAAAAAGATTTTCACTGGAGTACCCCCTTAAAACAATGGTCATTCTTTTCATAGTGAAATCTGTTGCTTTGAAGTCAATGCAAACGACAGCCGTTGTTCACATATTGTATTTGCTACGGCCATTGAAATAAAATTGACATGTCGGTTATTTCCGTCCGTTGTGTAATGCTTTCAGTGCAATTTTCAATGCAATAACGGCAGCTGTTTGACACTTAATATTACGTTTTTGAGTGCCAAACAACGGCCGTTGTCTGTACGGTGTGTGAGCGTAGCCCTATTATTAAAAATTTGAATAAAGCTTGTAAGGCTGGGTTCACACTGCGTTTTTGCAGTCCGTTTTTAAATGGCTACTTTTAGTGTACAGAAAAACATGGTCACAGTGTGTTTGTTTCATAGTCAGCAAATTATAGTGCACAAAAAGTACTCAGACCAACTCAACTCTACTGACAAAGATCTTTATTACATATATATATATATATATATATATATATATATATATATATATATATATATGTGTGTGTGTGTGTGTGTGTGTGTGTGTGTGTGTGTGTAATTTAATTTTTTTACTGGCTGTCAGATGTCATTTACTTAAATGTTTAATTGATTATTAAACATTAATAGATTATTAAATAAGTATCTTATCAATTAATAAGTATTTAAAAGGAACATTCCACTCAAACATGACATGATTTGATATGTTGCTGCACATGATGAGACTAACAATTCCTTCCATACTTGTTATTATCTATTCAGCCTCCTTCCCCCAGTTTTGAGCTGCTGCTTTCTGCTGAAGACACAAAAATCTGTGTGTGAGTTTCTCTCTCTCCCTCCCTGCTCCCCCTTCCTTCTGAGACAGCTGATGTAAACATGTCTCTGACTAGCTGGGTCTGCAACATTGTAGCTTCCCTGTAATACCGGGAGGATTAATCACAGTGAGTTCATCAGCAGCTTGACCTCAGATTAACCCTCCCAGCATTACAAAGAAGCTACAATGTTGCAGATACAGCTGTCAAGGGACTTATTTACATCAGCTGTCTCACAAGTGTGGGGGGAGGAGGGGAAGACAGAGAGAAAAGCTTACACAAAGATTTTTGTGTCTTCAGCAGAAATCAGCATCTCAGAACTGGGGGAAGGAGGCTGAATACATAATAACAAGTATGGAATGAGTTGTTAGTCTCACCATGGGCAGCAACATATAAAAAGTTATGTTTGACTGGAATACCCCTTTAAGTGCAAATTAAATCTAGGGAACGGAATATTTTTTTTACAAAGCTTTGATCTAAAAGAAGGGATTAGCTCTACAATATTGTTGTATTTCTCACCATTACACGGTATATGCCAAGTCATTGTGATGGTCTCGCAGGATGGAAGGTAGGACAGGAGCAGACCACTTATATTTGGTGATAGCTGAAAAAACAGATAACACAAACAGATGCCTTACTCCAGGCAACGCAGAACTTTGTTACCCAGACAGTATTGTCACATTACATTAATCTACACGAATCATCCTCCTCCTGTGTAATTTCATATCCAGTCCTTCCTGCTTGTGCTGGGAGAGATAGCAGGGCTGTAGCACACTGCAAGCCGCGTGTGTCCCTCTCTCTCAGCCTGGCTGGAGGATGCATCTGCTATACTATAAGGTAAAGGAGCGCCTGATGTACAGGATGGATGATGGCGGCATCTATCGCTCTCATGTTGTGTCAGTGTCTAGCAGCACTCAGCTTATCATTTGCAAGGTTCTTTTTGAGTATTTGTGTGTATTGTGTATTCTTATAAGTTGCTTTAAATCCCGTCATTTATTGCAGAACTGGGCTAGCCATTACAAATATATATATATTATTTGATTTTATATATATATATATATATATATATATATATATATATATATATAATCAAATAAATGACAAGAAGTGATGGCTAGCCCAGTTCTGCAATAAATGATAGTATTTAATAATAATGATAATAATAATGATAATAATAATGATAATAATTATATATATATATATATATATATATATATATATATATATATATATATATATATATATTATTGCAGAAGAATACACAGTGTAATGCTTGGACTTTTATTTTTTTTTTTAATAATTTGATGGTCTCTTTTTCATATAATTTAATAGACATCTAGAGGTCAGTCACTGTGCTAATTGCTACCGTGGTGTTGACGCTCTCTCTCTCCTTGTGTATATAGATAGATATATTTATAGTTCTATGGATTGACAGGATACATCATGAAGTATTGTAATATTTTTATACTTTTTGTACAATTTTCTGAGCAATCCTTGTCTCTAACCTATGGCACTATGATTACAGTATTGAGAAACATGTCCCCCGCATCTTCCCACACTCCTAATGTTATGCCAGTACCAGCCTTAGTGCCCTTTGCCATACTTTCTATTGAAATAATATTTTATGTACATGTACATATAACACCCCGGCACCCGTTACGTCTGAGCTCTGCATTTAGCCTATATTCCAGGAAAAGCAATAAAGAGCAATGTATCGATAAGCCTGTATTCAATTATATGAGGCCAGATGAGTGTTCTTTCGGTTGGAATTTTTTTTCCATTTGTGTAAGATTACAGACTGATTTTATTTTATTTTTTTTCCTATACCCAGAACTCCAGCAAAGAAAGTATTCCATGTAGTATACATTGCGTACAATAGCACTTGATGCCATTTTTTTTTTTTTTTTTTTTATAAAATGGCATATGGCAGTCTCCTCTGTATACATCAGGAACGATGGAGATATAAGGCTCCTGAGTGCACAAAGCATAAGGTTACTTAGAAACATAAAAGTATAGAAGACTGTCAACACATGGTCCGTCTAGGCCCTTTTAGTATTTCTCTTATTATTATCTTAGGATATATATATATATATATATATATATATATATATATACCAGATAGGTTAACATTCAGTTACTGTAGATTTTCCAACCACATCTGCTGGAAGTTTGTTCCAAGCATCTACTACTCTTTCAGTAAAGTAATATTTTCTCACGTTGCTTCTGATCTTTCCCCCAGTAACCTCTCACTGTGTCATCTTGATAGCTACGGTACTTACGTAGTGCTGCGACTGAGAGAGTCCCGGCCGGAGTGTATACACATAGTATACGCTCCGGACGGGATCCCTAGCGGGGTCGCAAGAAACTGACATGTCTGACTATTCACTGAATAGCGGCCGCAGAAAACCCTGTCATTTCACACAATGAAGCGTGCGGCTCCATTGTGAGTAGCGGGGAATTCAGATGCGTGCCCGCACGGATGTGTCCACATCAGAATTCACCCGTTTGAGGCCAAATAACGGCCATTAGTTTACAAATTATGGCATAACACTGGTTATTTGGTCGCAAACGGTCAAAAAAGCCTTCATGGGAACATAGCCAAAGGGTGTAAGCTACGTATGCCAGGCAATAAGGGTCAGTGGCACCCTGTGTAGTAATTGGTGATTTGCTGTATAACCACACAGGTCATGTAGCAGCCTGGAGTGAGGGGATCTCAGAGAGGATGGAGGTTATGATCAATAAATGAAGATATATCCTGTCACAGGCCGAGTGGTAATAACTCTCTCCCTCTTCCTGAGGTAAATACTGCCACAGAGGTTAAAGAGAGGTACTGCACCTAGGTGGCTGGTGAGGATGGTACTTGAGTTCCCCCTGAGGTGTTAATGGAGAAGCCCTTGATGGTGATGAGGTGCAGAGGAGTCGAGGCAGTGAGGTACAACAGTGACTTTTACTTGCATAAGAAGTAAATAACTTGATCAGTTTCTTTGTGCTTAAAAATCTATCTATAATGTCTATATTGTCTATAATACAATAAAGAATATCCTATATATTAAAGGAGAAGTCCGGCAAAAGTTTTTCCTAAAGTATTGCATTACCCCCTAAAAGTTATACAAATCCCCAATATACACTTTTTACAGGAAATGCTTATAAAGTGCTTTTTTCCCTGCACTTACTACTGCATCAAGGCTTCACTTCCTGGATAACATGGTAATGTCACTTCCTGGATAACATGGTGATGTCACTTCCTGGATAAAATGGTCATGTCACTTCCTGGATAACATGGTCATGTCACTTCCTGGATAACATGGTGATGTCACAACCCGTCCAGAGCTGTGCGGGCTGTGGCTGCTAGAGAGGATGATGGCAGAGGGATGCTCAGTGTCCCTCCAGTGCCCTGTGTCCCTCAGTGTCCCTCTGCCATCATCCTCTCCAGCAGCCACAGCCCGCACAGCTCTGGGAGTCGGGTCATGACATCACCATGCTATTCAGGAAGTGACATCACCATGTTATCCAGGAAGTGACATTACCGTGTTATCCAGGAAGTGACATCACCATGTTATCCAGGAAGTGACATCACCGTGTTATCCAGGAAGTGACATCACCATGTTATCCAGGAAGTGACATCACCATGTTATCCAGGAAGTGACATTACCATGTTATCCAGGAAGTGACATCACCATGTTATCCAGGAAGTGAAGCCTTGATGCAGTAGTAATTGCAGGTAAAAAAGCCCTTTATAAGCATTTCCCGTAATAAGTGTATATTGGTGATTTGTATAACTTTTAGGGGGTAATGCAATACTTTAAGAAAACTTTTCCCCGGACTTCTCCTTTAATAAATCTATGTCAATATAATATATGGTCCATTCTCTGCCCAACCCTAGGGAAACCCCCAACTCCTTTACACTATAGTCACATAACTCTATTTCTTTTAGTCTTTTGATCAGTATTTTTTTCAACCAAAACCAGGAGTGGGTTGAAAACACAGAAACAGTACAAATCTTTCCATGATAGATTTTCTCTGTTGGTTCCATTCCTGATTTTGGCTACAAATACTGACTACAATACTATGTGTGAACATAGCCTAAGGGCTCTATGAGACTAAGCGATTTTACGTTTCCACCAGTTATCCATAACCAATTTCAAACAATTGATTTTGGAAAAGATCTGTAATCATTCACCATAATACAAAGAACGTGAATGAATATACGAATGAACGATGTGTATGTACATTGAAAGAATTGCAATCGGTTAGTGAAAGATTAATAATTGTTTTATGGTCAGATCAGAAGATGTGATCAACGACATACGAACAAATTTTCTTTAGTCATTTGATTGTTGGCGGCATACACATGGAAAGGGTGTTGCCTAAATTCGAACGATATAACGATTTTTCGCACGATAATCTTTTCTTGTAATAGGGCCCAAAGGCTGTCATGGTGCCTTATGCTAATGCGTATTACCTCTGCTCTCCATCTACTGCAATGTCTCGCTTCTTTATCCAGTTTATTTGTTTCTAGTTTATAAGTTTGGCCTTCTATACATGCATGAACCAGAAACCACTATTAATATATATATATATATATATATATATATATATATATATATATATATATATAATTTAATTATTTATTTTGGGATTTTTGTTTTTCCCTCCTGTTTTTCCTGCCAGGCATTTTCAATGTTTTTTTTAATGTTTCGAAATAAATCGTGTGTTTTATATGAAGATTGGAGTGCTGGTAAAAAATGTGCCTTTTTTAATAAATAAATATAGATGTATATAGAGACATTGGTTCCTTCTACATTCATTGCTGCCTGTTCCTATTAGGTCCTGTCTTTTTGAGGTGCCTCATTGTTATGACCTTCTCTCTCTCTCCCACATTGGAGATACAACTGCTTAACACAGTAACATAGTGAGGCACAAAATGGCATTTAATAATTAACAGACCTGAAAGGACGTTGTAATGTCAAACACGGACAAAACCAGAGATGAGAGCAACTTTACTAATCGTAATCGTAAGTAACAACCAGACTGTAAAATGGAAGCAGCATCAGACTGGCTGGTGCTGGCGGTGCGGATGCCAGTGGGATCAGCGCTGCCAAGTCCCTGCTCCCTCTGTCACCGGCTCCAGGAATGACATGATAAATAATGTACTGAGGGACAGGGACACCGGCTTTACCCAATTCTCTATGTCATATTGTGTTCCATACAATCGTCAGGGCTGAATTACAGCTCACTTCACTTTGTCTCTATTGCTATACCGTCTAGGTTGAAAAATATACCAAATACCGTGTATATTATAGGCCACCATTTTGTGTGGAGCTGGACCCAGGCTGGGTTAGACTACGTTTTTTTAATCTGTTATTTTCATCCATTTTTGCTAAAAAATGGATGCATCTGTGTGCATCCGTTTTGATCTGTTTTTTTATTGACTTCCATAAAAATAAAAAAAAAATAAAATGGATCAAAACGCATCTGTTTTCTTTTAAACGTACACAAAAATAAGGTTAGCCATGTTTTTGTGTACGTTAAAAAAATCGGATGCGTTTTGATCCTTTTTTATTCTTGTTATAATGGAAGTCAATGAAAAAAAAAAAAATCAAAACCAATGCGTACAAATGCATCTTTTTTTCCATCTGTGTTTTGCAAAAACGTAGTGTGAACCCAGCCTTAGAACATGTTCCTTGCTGTGGGTCTTGTTACCTAAGGCTGGGTTCATACTACATTTTTACAGTTGTTTTTTCTGGTCGATTTTCTGCGAACGTTAAAAAAAGGCTGCATTTCGATAATTTGATGTTTTTTTGTTTTTTGTTTAATAATGGAAGTCAATGGAAGAACAGATCGAAACAGATGCACACAAATGCATCCATTTTTACATCTGTTTTTTCATCCGTTTTATGTAAAAAGTGAACATCAATAGGGTTACTAAACTTTCAAAGAGAAAAAGAAATCTGGATGCACTCACCAGTAAAGTGTTGCTTTATTTTCCAACGAGTGTGTTTACAGCATAATTCAGGCAGGCGGAGGACGCCAGACACCCCCCACTGATGATGACAGCTGTTTCACGCCTCCTTTGTGGCGCTTCCTCAGATCCCGCCCCTCAGTCCACGTCACTAGATGTGTTTTTGGTTTTTTTTTAATAATGGAAGTCAATGGAAGAACAGATCGAAACAGATGCACACAAATGCATCCATTTTTACATCTGTTTTTTCATCCGTTTTATGTAAAAAGTGAACATCAATAGGGTTACATACATAATTTTCATGAGACTATGTAACATACAACATGCAACATACATTAACTGCCGTGCACTGATTGGCTGAGCGGGACCAACGGGAGACGGGAGCCTCACATGCAGACGCGTTCGATCAGACAATGTATGCTACAGCGGGGGGGGGGGGGGGGGGGGGGTTATTGGGGCCAGGTTTCATACTGGCATGTAACCCTATTGAAGTTTACTGTACTGGGATTCAAACTGCAAACTTGCAGCTTGAAATCAGCTGCAAATCCGGTACCTGTGAAGCTACCCTAATACATGGTTTATATGCTTAAAGGGGAAGTCCGGTGATTTTTTTTTTTTTTTTCAAATAAACTGGTACCAGAAACTAATGCACATTTGTATATTACTTCTATTTAAACATCTAAGGCCATCCAGTACTTATCAGCTGCTGTATGTCCTGCAGCAGGCATTTTTCCCCCTGAGGAAGTCGGTACATTTCCTACAGCTTACCCGTTAACAGCACAGATACTTAAAATATTTTGGTCCCTGTCCACATTAAGGCTCACAATCTAAATTGACCAATCTGTATGTTTTGGGAGGAAACCGAAGTACCTGGCGGAAACCGATGCAAACACGAAGAGAACATACAGACTCTGTGCCCTTGATGTGATTTGAACCCAGGACCCTGGTGCTGAGCCATCGTAGTGACTTAATTAACAATGTTCTTTGTGTCGTCTAAACAAAGTGCAGGTTGTAGCTATTCTCTATCATTTATTGCTAATAATTGATATTGGGAGACTAAATGCGTGAGATGACTGCAGCGTCTCTTCCTCGGCGTTGGGGAGAGGTCAGAGAACACGGAGCTCTTATGGAGCAATTTGCAGCTCGGCATGTAGTAAATTGATAGGCTGAGTACAAATGGAATTGGGCAGATGTCCACTCAGCAGCATTAGAGAAAGCGGTGACTTAATCATCTAGACTGGCACACGCTCCGTCCAGGGTTGGCATCTCACGCTGCTAGTAAAATCATGAGTTTCATTTGAAAAAGAAATACAGTAAACCGGGCGACACCCAACCGACTGCTGCTCTATAGCGCGTGTACTGGAAAGGATTGTGCGAATGACTACCACAAAGAATATAGCGGAGCATTAAACTTTAGGGCTGTGTTCACACGGTGTATTTTTTTAAAGACAAGAACGGCCGTTGTTGGCAATTAAAACAAAGCCTGTTCTAGCCTTAAAATAATGCACTGTATTGAACTCTATGGGGGACAACAGCCGTTGCGCACACACTATATTAAACAACGGCCGTTGTTCCCCTATGGCCGCACAAATAATTATTTGTGGGCAGTAATGCAGAAACAATGGCCGTTGTTCACACAATGTATGGCCGTTCTGATGGCGGTACATCGCATAGACTTCAGTGGTTAATTGGAGGGCAGGAACACCCAAATGTGCCCGTATTCCAATTACAATAAAATGATGTTCCTGCAGCCGATATGGTAATATTGGTCGCAGGAAAATGTAAAAAAGCAGGCGTTGTTTATACACTGTGTGAACATGGCCTAGCAGGAAATGAATATTACCATATGCAAAATCTCTCTGGCAGGGCAGTTTCTAGGTCATTTCGGCAACAGGGCGAATCTTGATACCCTCCCCCCCCCCCCAACCTCCCTCAGTTTATCCCTGGGGAAGGTAGGGGGGTTTTTATCAAGATTCGGGTTATTAGAAAGAAGCAGTGTGTGTATTGCGGCATAGATCGGTGTTTCACCCCTGCCAAATAATGTTCCACTGAATACAAAATCATTATACAGTGACTGACAGGTGACGTCTTCTTTGATCTGACGGGTCCCTTTTCCTCTCCTTCCGCCCCCGGCCTCCATGATGGTTTCTTGCAGCTACAATTCATCTCTTTAGGACCTGCCAGACAGACATCTTCGGCTCCGCACTCACTTCCAGCAACTTACTTCCCCTTTTCCCACTTATAAGGTCCCAAACTGTATGCTGGGAAAGCTGGTGGCCTCCATTATACACTGACATACAGGATGCTGGGAAAGCTGGTGATCTCCATTATACACTGACATACAGGATACTGGAAAAGCTGTGTGACCTCAATTACACTGACATACAGGATGCTGGGAAAGCTGTGTGACCTCCATTATACAGTGACATACAGGATTCTGGGAAAGCTGTATGACCTCCATTATACACTGACATACAGGATGCTAGGAAAGCTGAGTGACCTCCATTACATTGACATACAGGATACTGGGAAAGCTGGGTGACCTCCATTACATTGACATTCATGATACTGGGAAAGCTGGGTGACCTCCATTACACTGACATACAGAATGCTGGGAAACCTCTATTACACTGACATACAGGATACTGGGAGAGCTGGGTGACCTCTATTACACTGACATACAGGATGCTGGGAGAGCTGGATGACATGTAAACTTTGGCGCCGGGGGAGGGGGCTTATCGCGTGGGGGGGGATTATCGGGACATATCCGGGGCTCCCTCTGTGCAGGATTCCCCCACCATATACTCACCTCTCCCCCTGCAGCCTCCAGCTCCTCTTCTTGGTGAGTCCGTCCTCTTCTGGCTTCCGGTGCAGGCAGCCACCTGTCATACAGAGGCCGCCTGCACAGGAAGCCTCTGTGTCTCTGCCTCGGCTGCTGTTTCCTTTAGCTGTGCGTGCGTACGCACAGCTAAAGGTTGCTCTGGCCAGGGGATCTGGAACTTAGATTCCAGATCCCCGGGCCATTCCTGAGGATGCAGGGGCTGCGGGCTGGGTACTGTCGGATGCCGCAGGGCGCCCCCTAGCTGTGGGCTCCCCGTGCGGTGGCCCGGCTCGCCCGCCCCTATAAAACGACCCTGCTCTCCGGTAGAAGGCATGTGCCGGTTCAGCTGTATCAGGGGAGTTGACTTCACCAGGTGTCGAGAAAGTAGTATTTTGTCTGTCTGTTTTTGGGCATTGACAACCACACAGAGAATGTGATCCTGTACCCATACAATTTTACCTTTAAAGGAAACCTGTCAACCCCCGTGCCAGGGTGAAGGCCGCCCGACCCACCGCTAGAGCCCCAGTTACTTACCCCATCTCGCCAAGCCCCGCTCCTGGAGCCGGTCCCGGGACGGAGATATCATTTTCGGAAGCCCAACGTGCGCGCTGCAGAGATGAGTCCGATGAGTCTAGGCCAAGCCAATTTGACACAGGGCTGCAAGTTTAAAAGTTGTTTTTTAGGACAATAACTGCATCACCTGCTGAACGGACTCCAGGACAGATCTTGCCAGAATCTTGTAACATTATAATTCAGCCAGTAGCAGGGTTCCCAGACATATAAATACTCTGTTTCCACATTACAGATACTCCTCCCCCCCACCCTCCCAAAAAATTCAAGTTTCAAAACTTCCTAAATTACCGCTATCTAGTCATGTGGGCTGTGCTCCGGCACCAAGTATGGTGCAAACATTTGTCTGTTAACACAACTAACTGGCCGTGATTCTCTGCGTCAGAGCCTACAGTGTAACGGAGGGGCCGTCCTGTGATCTTCCCTTTGGGGCCCCTCCGTAACGCTAGGGGTTCAGGCACAGAGAATCACACCCAGAAAGGCATGTTTACAGACAAATGTTTGCACCGTGGCCGTTATTTTAAAACAACTGCAATTTAAAAAACAAATAATAACAGTAATTATTTGCCATTAAATGACGGCCATCTGCTCAATTTCAGCAGTGTGGGAACATAGCCTTTCTTTGTTTTCAATCCGCTCATGGTTTTGGTTGGAAAATACTGACCAAAATACTGAGCAAAAATACTTTGTGGGGGAAAAAAAAGTGCAGATATATTATTGTTATTTCATTTTTTTTAGACATATTTCTATTTTTTTTATTAAAGGGGTTCTCAAGAAAAAATCTTTTTGTTTCAAATCATCCGGTTTCATAAAGTTGTATAAATTTGTAATTTACTTCTATTTAAAAATCTCCAGTCTTCCTATACTTATCAGCTGCTGTATGTCATGCAGGAAATAGTTTTTTCTTTCCAGTCTGACACAGTGCTCTCTGCTGCCACCTCTGTCCATGTCAGGAACTGTCCAGAGCAGCAGCAAATCACCATAGAAAACCTCTCCTGCTCTGGACAGTTCCTGACATGGACAGAGGTGGCAGCAGAATACATCACTTTCTACAGCACATACAGCAGCTGGTGAGTACTGGAAAACTGGAGATTTTTTAATCAAAGTAAATTACAAATCTATATAACTTTCTGAAACCAGTTGATCTGAAAGAAAAAGATTTAACTTACAAATAAAACAATACAATATAAATAGTAATAATTTCACTACTCCCAGCATCAAGATTTAAAGAGACTTGGAGGATCAGTACATTTAGTATAGGCTGAAAGGACAAACGTGTTTTGTTTGGTTTGTGCCATCCTGAAATTACATTCACTGTCAATAATTTGGGTAAATTCATTCCATTTACTTTGTTTTCTTGTCTCCATTTATCTAGGAAAATGAACTAAAAGATGCAGTTCAGGACAAGAACCGCCTAAGTCTTCAGTATGCCAGCTTATCCCACAGGGCCTTGCAGTATGACCAGGTACACGTCTCTCATCTTCCTGATTTATTACGTACATCTGAGGCTTTTCTTTTGTAGTGCCACCGGAATACTTTAACCCTTTCACGACCTGGGGTCATTGATGCATCAATGCCCAGGTCGTTTTTGGACATCAGCTTATGTGATCATAATGATCCCATAAGCTGATGTCGCTATGTCTTCCCCCTCTCCTCTTTCCCCTGCCGCTGTTACAATCTTGTGACAGCGGCAGGGGAGAGAGGGGAGGGGGCAGAGCGCATGTCTGCGCACCAGGCACACGCTTTGCCTTCCCTTCCTCCCCCCGGTGTGCTCCCTGGTTTACCTCCCTCCCCCCGCCGGCCTTCTTTGCCAGGAAACCAGATGCCTGAGGCTTCCGGCTTCCATAGCTACCATCTTTTACTCTGCTTCACAGAGCCCCGATGGACAGCGGATAGTGAATTCTCCCTCTGTAGAGGGAGAATCCTCTGTCTGGAGCCCTATAGATGCTGCGGTCGTGCTGACCGCAGTATCTATAGGGTTAACTCTCAGCACCAGAGCACGGCTCTGGTGTTGAGAGTTGCAGCAGGTCCCCAGCTATCACTGATAGCCAGTACCCGCCACGGATGGCACAGGCGCAGCTCCTTCGCCTGTGTCATGCTGCAGCGTAAATTAACGCCTCTGCAGCATCAGCCATAGGCTGCAGTGACGTTAATTTACTGCCCAGCGGAGAGAGGGGGTTAAGTTGTATGCAATCTTGACTGCAGCTAAGGCTGGGTTCACACTACGTTTTTGCAATCATTTTTTTTTTCATCCGTTTTTTTTTGCAAAAAAACGGGCTTGCTTTCCGAGAGGGCAGTGATCATCAGTGGTAAACGTCAGGAATATGGTGATTTTCTTCTCTCTCAGTTTCTCCATATGTGTATTTCTACAATGCATATGGGTATATCTGCAATGTGCATATGGGTATATCTGCAATGTGCATATGGGTATATCTGCAATGTGCATATGGGTATATCTACAATGTGCATATGGGTATATCTGCAATGTGCATATGGGTATATCTGCAATGTGCATATGGGTATATCTGCAATGTGCATATGGGTATATCTACAATGTGCATATGTAATATCTGCAATGTGCATATGGGTATATCTGCAATGTGCATATGGGTATATCTACAATGTGCATATGGGTATATCTGCAATGTGCATATGGGTATATCTACAATGTGCATATGGGTATATCTGCAATGTGCATATGGGTATATCTACAATGTGCATATGGGTATATCTGCAATGTGCATATGGGTATAACTGCAATGTGCATATGGGTATATCTGCGATGTGCATATGGGTATATCTGCAATGTGCATATGGGTATATCTGCAATGTGCATATGGGTATATCTGCAATGTGCATATGGGTATATCTACAATGTGCATATGGGTATATCTGCGATGTGCATATGGGTATATCTGCAATGTGCATATGGGTATATCTGCAATGTGCATATGGGTATATCTGCAATGTGCATATGGGTATATCTGCAATGTGCATATGGGTATATCTGCAATGTGCATATGGGTATATCTGCAATGTGCATATGGGTATATCTGCAATGTGCATATGGGTATATCTGCAATGTGCATATGGGTATATCTGCAATGTGCATATGGGTATATCTGCAATGTGCATATGCATATTGCATTGCAATCACAGTATGAATACACTCTTAAATCATAGATCACTGTGTTGCTACACCACACGCTTTTCACCATCACTTTTCTGAACAGAAACGGACGATAAAATTCACATAGTGCAACTTAAAATCACGTTCCCCTTTTCCTACAAAAACATGAAAGATGAGAAAGATGTTTAAAGGGGTACTCCACCGGGAAAAAAAATATTTCAGATCAACTGGTGCCAGAAAGTGCCACAGATTTCTAATTTACTTCTAGTTAATTTCTCCAGTACTTAGTCTTGAGTGTTCCAATGTTAGTCTTCTCTGTACAATTTAATTAGGTGCGGTTAGGAATTGTTAGGAATCATAGCAACTGATATCATAAAGTTATATAGGTTTGTAACTTACTTCCATTAAAAAATCTCAAGTCTTCCCATACTTATTAGCTGCTGTATGTCCTGCAGGAAATGTTTTATTTTTAGTCTGACACAGTGCTCTCTGCTGACATCTCTGGCAGAGACAGGAACTCTGTCTTGGTTTTCTATGAATCCCCAAAGAAAACCTCTCCCGCTCTGGACAGTTCCTGTCTCTGCCAGAGATGTCAGCAGTGAGCACTGTGTCAGACTGAAAATAAAACACTTCCTGTACTACATACAGCAGCTGATAAGTATGGGAAGACATGAGATTTTTTAATAGAAGTAAATTACAAATCTATATAACTTTCTGACACCAGTTGATATGAAAGAAAAAGATTTTCTCTGGACAACCCCTTTAACTTTACTTGTATTGATAGTTTCACAGAGGAATAAATTTAAAGATTGTTTTTCGCTTCCTTCTTTTACGGTTCGGCACAGAACACCTCTGATTGTCCTGGCTGGGCCATGTGAATGGGTTTAATCATAGATGTATTGTATAAGTACTGCAGCACCATATGAAAGTACAGAGAATGAGCTGGCAAGAAGGAACAGATGCACTTGAAACGCATGTATTGTTCCCGCTACGTACGTGATGTAAGCTGCACACCAATGTAACTCCTCTCTGGGTTCAGATTTCATGTGCTTCTTGTGCAAGACAAGATAACCCCATAAAGGGAAACTATCAGCGGGTTAGATGAATCCGTCATGCTGAAAGCTCCCTATAGTGCCTGGGACGCTGAGGAGGAAGGTACGTGTATTACCTCCCACCTAGGCGCTGTTCCCACGCTGCCAGTTCACATGGAGTAAAACTGGCGGAACCCCGTCTGCCTGAGTGTGACACTGTTTCCTTATGGGAGGGCTGGCCCAAGCAAGTGTCACACTGAGGGCCCTATAACACGGGAAATCGTAATATCGTGCGAATTTAAACGATAATTGTTCTGTGTAATTGCAGGCAACGATCGAAAAATCGTTTGTATGTCGTTGATCGTTGATTTAGATCTGAACCTAAAATTATCGTTAATCGTTCGCTAATCGTTCACTGTAATTACGCATTTTTTCACTAATCGTTCAGTGTAATAGCACATTGCTCATTGTTTTCCTTAGATAAGAAGGAATAAACGTTCGTAATAACGATCGCAATAACGATTGTATCT